>NW_025384014.1:0-4348 GCF_016433145.1 Gracilinanus agilis
TTGTTTATAATAGCTACAGTCAGTGTGGTCAAGCATGACAGCCACTCATACTCGGCAAACTTCCAAGAAGCTGAGGACATGCCTGACAGATGTGTCTTGGAAGAGTCGGAGAGTCCAGGTGAAAGCCATTTAAAGATAGTCACCAAGTATAAAATGATAAATTTGACACAGCTTTTGGGTCTATGGAAAAAGGAGGGGGGTGGGGTGAGGAAGGACATTGTAATGCTGTTTTCTCTTAGCAGCTGCACTGTCAAATTAAGAGTCACCTCCAGGGGTCAGAGTATGGAGCTGTTATCCTTTCCTCTTTCATCAAGAATTCAAGTCCCTACAAAGTACAAAGGCATTAAGACTGAAAGGAAAGCAGACACTATTAGTTCATTATAATAATTTTAGACTAAACTAGTTAACCTAAGCATAGGCTCTAAGCTCGGAAGGATGCTGTAAGGTTAAAAAAAATAGAACAATGAATTTCAGTCAAGTAGAAAAGCAGTCAATTGGGGGGAAACTTGGAGCAAGTGGGAAGCATCAGAAGTCGATTAAACTTTTTCGATACAAATAGAACCACAAGAGTGCTATGAGGGTTTTCTTGGGGGAAAAAAAGGAACCAAATAGCAATACTGTTCAAAAAGTTGTGCCTCTAGGCACAATGAAATTTGCTTCCTTGTCAAAATCGCACATTTTTTGGTTTATTTTTGGTTTTTGTTTCATTTCTTTGAAAGTGAATGCAAAAAATGCAATAGATTCAGTAGGTATTAGGGAAATAAGTCTATATGTGGTTATTCTAGCAATTGATCAAAAACAACTTATAAAAAGAGATCAACATATCTGGACTGCCACAGTGTATGCAAAAAAAGACATATTGTTATTATTAATGAAAGGGTTAAATATCTTCCCTAGCATCACCACCCACTCCCTGCACTTGCTATTTGCTTTTTCCTGCTTTATCCAACTTCTGTGTACCCTCTTGCATCTTTGTGTGCTGATCCGTGTATCATATTTTTGATTCATCCTCTCTGTGGCCTGTCAGCTTAGTTAAGAGATTTCCAAATCTTGTAGCCTTCGCTGACAGGGGGCAGCTGCAAACAGTCCCCTGATCCTTCCCCTAGGAGAGCTACCAAGATTTAATTTTCAGTGAAAGGTGCAGTTTGAAATCCATGTCAGGTCCCCTATGTCATCTCAGAACCCCAACAGGACCAGTGACTATGGGATTATATTTCAGCGCCCTCTACTACACCAAGATGCCTTAGGAACTGAAGTGCTGTCGTGTGCCTGATTGGAACCACCCTTTCACATTAGTTTCCCTGCAGAACTGAGCAATGGCATCTTTCAAAACTGTAAATCTAGTCTTGTTTGCAAATTGCTCCTGATTCTTAAAATAAAACATGCCTTAAGAGATAGGGGAGAGAAGGTATTTGAACTTGTGCAATGAAAATGAGTAAGTTAAAAAGTAAGTTACTTTTTATTTTGAGTGGCTGGACCTCTTCCTGCTTCCACAAGATGTTCTGAAGCAATTCTGATTAACAGTTATTCACAAGAGTTGTTTTTTTGTTGTTCTTGTTGTTTGGAAGGTAATTAGGTGAGTCTGATTTTCATGTGAGATGTTACTTTTCCAGATGGGAATAAATCTGGAATAGACCCAAAATAAATTCATAAATTTCACTTTACCCAAAAACAAATATTCCTAACCAAAATTCAATGGATTTCCAGTAGAATTTAAATATAACATACCATATATATTATATATTAAGAAAGGTATGTACCAAGAAAGAAGAAATATTGATTCAAAAATATAGGCATTGATAAATAATCCAAACTTAAAAAGTGAGTACTGTTCTGTACATCGGACATCATTAAACTGGTAATAAAGAATGAATTACTCTGGCTTTTTCCTCTCTCCATTCCTGCATTTTAAGACATCTTGCCTTATAGGCCTGGAAGCCTCTTGAGATTTCACTACTGGTCTCACTGCCTCCCACTGAGAATTTGTGGCTCGGTTGTCATGGAGACATCGTATTTCTCCAAGAATTGCTCATATTGATCCGTGGCCAGGCGTAAATGGCCAGGCGAGTGTGAGGAATAAAGGGGGCTGGGCAGTACTATAAAATGACCAGAGGTTGTGAGTTGGAAATAAGCTCATAGCAAACACTTAGGTAAAAAGAAAGAAGCAGTTTCATTTTGTCTCAGGATTTCGTTTCTGCACTTTGGGCCATTGTCTTCTTTCACTATAGACTGAAAGAAACTTGTTAGTCACTTGTCATGTCAGATCTTTGGTGCTTGTCCTGACACAGCTGTCAGCCTTCCAGCTCTGTGCAGTTCAGGGACACACAACAAAGAGCTAGCAACATGAATTATTTATTGCTCCTTGTGTGGATGAAATTCTGTGATAAGAAATTAAGACACTTCTGACAGAGGTGCTTGTTTAGAAAGAAAGATTTTGATGATAGAATGCATTTGCTTGAAGCATGAGTGAGTATTTTCTTGGACAAGCATGCTAAGGCATGGGTTGCATGTGGGCAACTCTATATGTATATATTACATATAATATATATATATATATATATTTCTCAAGTAGATTGAAGAGAACATATTGACTTTTTGAATAGTGAATATGTGCCCATTTCCTCTTGAATGGCAAGGGATTCTAACTTTGGGATATCGTGTCATTCATTCATTCATAAGCAATCCAAAATTTACTTATGTGCACCAAGTGTGTAAAGATAGATGATAGATAGATAGATGATAGGTAGGTAGGTAGGTAGGTAGGTAGGTACATAGGGATATAGTTAGAACTCTTTTTGAGTAGTATATCATCTATCTAATTTCAAGGACAGTGACCTTTATTTTTTTTAATCAGAGGGAGTGAATTTAATTTCTTGAATTAGTAAATGTTCATAATATTAGCCTTATATTTTATGTATATTTTACTATCAGTCACATTTAATTAGAAAACATATTAACTGAAGTTAGATTTTAATATTGAATTCTCACTTATCTTCCTCATACAAGATTCCCATTAAAAGGAACTATCTTTCCATGTCAGTAGTTGAAGAATGAAAATTTTTGCCTGACTTACAGTTTTAAGGGATGTTTATTTCAGATTGTTTTGTTTATACTATACCAAACCACTAATTTTCTTTTTTCCCCTCACTGTATTTCTGAGCTGACCAGTTGCTAAATATGGCACAGATAGGCAATCAAACATTATTCATTAAAGTTCTCTCCTTCCCTCCCTTTATTCCTCCCTTCCTTCCTATATTCCTTGATTTTTTCTTCTTCCTTTATCTTATAAATCCTCTAAGCATCACCATATAAAGTTTACTATATAAAATAATGGCTTATATGCACAAACCAATTTATTTGTACAAGACCTAGTCTATCTACAAATTAACAGTAGGCTACTACTAAAGAGAAACAATTTAAAAAACTTAGTTCAAAAGATTCAAAAAAATTACTTTTATAAACCCTTTCAAATTCAATGATATTACTTAAATCAACTCCAAGGTTTTTTAAATGCTTTATTAACTTGTTTTTAAACTAACTTTTAAATTTCAATAAATAGTTTGCTAATTTAAAATTGTTTCAATTTTATTTTTGTTACCAAATTAGATGAAATAAAAAGTTCACAAATGGGCTGGATTTTTGCATTCAATTCATATAACACATGTTCATTTTTCAAATGAATTGATAATATATATAAAGAAAACATTTTCTAATAATTTACCCCTATTAGGACTTTATTAATTCTGAGTTTTGAGTAACTGAAGGCCATTAAAGTTGGCAAGGATCTCTAGGTTAGAGAATGACTATAATTTTAGTCCTGTTAGGGAAACCTGACATTTTCTTATAACTGGATCTCTTCCCTTGAAATTATTTCTTCAGCCAAGATATTTCCCTGTCTTTGAATTCTGGGTATAAAAAAGCAGATTCCAGTTAGTTTCATGATGTCACTTACAGATTGAATAAACCTGAGGAGATAGTTCTGGCTCCACTACCAAAGAGTCTGAAACCACATTTGGCTTTTTCAGTACCACCATTGAGGTCTCAGGGCCAAGAATATTGCTCTGTTTAAGGACAGCTCAGTTTTTGAAAACAAAGATATTTGTTTTATATTTGTTCTTCCTTGTTCTTCCTCATACAAGACACTCTATCACTTTATAGTGCTTTCTCACTGACTATTTCCCATTCTTGGCATTTTTTACCTCATCTGCACCTCTTGACTTCCTTGGATTCCTTCAAGTCCCAGATAAAAATCCTACCTTCTTCAGGAACATTTCATCTTCCTTAATGCTGGTGCTTTCTCTCTCTCTCTCTCTCTCTCTCTCTCTCTCTCTCTCTCTCTATATATATA
>NW_025384015.1:0-3813 GCF_016433145.1 Gracilinanus agilis
ATATATATATATATATATGTATATTCCAAACAAAGAAGAAGCGGTGTGTTCGCCAAAGCACACAAATGTTTAATTCTTTTAGATCACATTATGCCTTCTGTCGCATGAAATGTTTGACCATTATACTACATTTTATTTGATTTAAAAAATAAATGGAAATCATTTTCCACATTGAAATTAGGAACTTTCTGAACAATATTGGGAATATATTACCAATCTTATCAAAATAAAATATTCTTTTCACAATATGAAAACACTTGTATAAAAGATTACTTGTAGCCTGATTACTGCAGGTGAGTCAATCAAACTATAAATAGTTCTTTGGATTTCCACCTTGTGAATCTGGGGTAAAAAGACAGTGTTATACAATAGATAGAAATTCCAAGTTCAAGTGCCAACTAACACATGCAGAGTGTGTGACTTTGGGCAAGTCAAATAACTTTTCAATTTTCTGGACAATTATCTAAGACTAAGAATATGCAGACCTGAATAGGTAGAAGGAATTTACTTAAAGGGGAGTCTCCTTTCCTGTGGATATCGCATGTCTAGGCTTTATCCCTATAAATACAAGCTATATATTTTCTTTCTTACTCATCTGGGATTGGGCAAAAGTAAAATTCCTCAGATTTATTTAAAAATAATCTTAGCACTGAATCTTAATGATATTTGCATTTCTTAGTAGTCTCATTTCTGCTCTAAGATACATTTTTTTAGCAATGTATCTTCTCATATGTTATTTTCCAATGATTCACCTCCTATTTTCTGAGTCCTTTCTCACTGGTCATATTTAAGGACATATTGCAAAGGTGATTTATCTGTCAGATAGGGATATGATTAGATGACATCTAAAGGAACATTAAAAGTCAAAGAGTTTTTGATATATTTTGAAATACATAATCTTTGATCCTTCATTTTTCTAATAACTCTTTATATAATATGCATACAACTTGTGTGTGTGTGTGTGTGTGTGTGTGTGTGTGTGTGTGTGTGTGTGTGTGTGTTTGGCTCCAAATTAGATCTACTTGATATACTCACTGAATTTTGTTTTCTTAATCAAATGGTGATGAGATTGCTTTGAACCTTTTCCAGAAACAAATCTACTTTCAACTTATGAATTTATTCTTATGATGTAACAATTTTATTTTGATACATACATTATACAATATTATTTATTATTATGTTTTTCCTTATGCCATTTTATAGATGATGAAACATCTTCGGAAAAGCTACTATATTGGGATCATACAATTATTAAATGTTGCTCCCTGTAAATAAACCTAAGTCTTCTGACTTGAAGACTCAGGATCCTTTTACTACTCTATATTATCTCAATTTTAGGTAGCCAACTTCAGGTCACATATCTCTGATGCTAAGATATGGTAGTTATTGCTTATTTGTTATTGAAGTCTAATTGCCTTTTGATTTCACACTACAATAATTTATTCCTAATTATCATCTCTCTGGAGATCTTCTGTCTAATACCAACACCAATAACAGCAATAACTGTTTAAGCAAAGTCAACCAAAAGAGAAAATGTATCTGATGGCATCATCTGCATTTCACAATCATAATTCATACCTCTTCTCAGAAAAGAAGAACCTTTGTTTGCTTTTAAATTGTTCAAGACAATTATTATATCCAGTTATATATTACATATGTTATATGTATAACAAATATTATATACAGTTCATTTGATGACTATGTAATGTTATCATTTGCATTTTTGTTGTCATTGTGTGTATTATTCCTTCATGTAGCTTTCCTCAGTCTTGATCTCTTATCAGTTTTCTAATGTTTCTCTGGATTCCTCATACATATAGTTTCTTACTAAACAATAAAATTCCACTGCATTCATGAAACACAATTTGTTCAGCCATAATTCTCCAAATAAATGTGGAGACATTTTAGTTATAGATTAATAAATTTTTTCTAAAATAATATGCCTTTATTTCTGTCATTGGTTTCTCTGAAATATCTGCTCAGTTAATTAATTTTCTAATAATTATTTCTAGAATATGTGGATTAATTCACCACTTTAACAACTTTGTTTTTAACTAGCAACTTTTACTAATCCATGCTTAATTTCCCACAACATTCAAATATTGACTGTTTCAATTTTTAATTATCTTTGTCAATATGATAGATGTGAGGTGAGATTTCATTTTTATTGTCATTTCACTTAATGATTTGGAGTCATTTTTAATTTGTTTGTTCATTTCATTTCATTTCATTTTCTGATATTATTAATATAATTTGAATATTTATTTACCAGAGAATAATTCTTGATCATCTATTTGTGTTAGTTTCTTGGGTGCAGTGTTTTGGATATCATATATGTATAAGGAACATTTAAGACAAATATTTTCAACTTTTTTCTTATTCTGATTGCAATGATTTTCTTTGTGTAAAAACTTTAATTTTATGTAATTGAAATAATTTATTTTCTCTTTTATTTTCTTTCTTCCTTGGATGACTAAAATTCCTCTCATTTGACATTGTAGTAAAATGTACTCCTCTTCCCTTTTCATTTTTTGGAATTGGTATGATCATTTGGGAAGCATATCAATTTAAAGTTTATCATGATATCCTAGCCAATAAACATTAATTACCTACTGTATTTGAGTCATTGTGCTAAGAAGTGACTTTGCCTTCACAGAAGACTGTCTTCGCCCTCAAAAAGCTTATGCTATGATATCAGAACTAAGCCCAAGATGTTGACTTACCCCTAATTTTTGCCAAAATGACTTCCAGTTTTGCTTACTTGATCTTGTCAAATACAGTTTCTAGTATTTTGTGCCCTTAAGTTTTATTAAATTAAAGACTATTATCCTTGAGTTTGGTACCACTGGTCTAAACTTAATTTCTTCAAGAATGATATAGAATTTTCCCAGAAGTTTTTGTTAAATAGTGAGTCATTCTCCCTTATCCCTATTGCCAGCAACTGTTTTTTGGAGGGTTAATAAATACTATGTTAGAAAGTTTATTTGATTCTATATGATATTGTACCTAATTTTTGCCACTGACCAAAATATCTTTTATTGAACCATATTAAAGCATCTCTACTTTTTATAAAGTTCTAATCTGGTCCTTTTTTTTTCTTCCTTATTTATCTTTTGGTTTGAATTTTATAGTTCTATAAGAGGCATAATAAAGTCTCCTATTATTATATTATATTATATTACTTTGTTATATTACATTATACACTATTCTTGTACTATATATTCCCCCAAAATTAAATTTTTTAGATGCTAAGCTATTAGATTGATATGTGTATTAAGTATTAATAGGGATTCATTACCTAAGGTGCTTTCAAGTATAACATAATTTTCCCTGTTTATCTTTTCTATATTTACTGTAGTCTTACCAGAAATAAGAATTGTTGACTTTCCTTTTTGATTTTAGCTAGAGTATAATATATATTTGCTTCAATTTCTCACATTAACTGCCTGAATCTTCACATTCAAATAGGTTTCTTATAAATAACATGTTGCCTTGTTTGATTTTTAATTCATTCTTCTATCTTCCTTCATTTTATGGCTGATTTCATCCCATTCATATTTTCAGTTATTATTGTTTTGTTTCTCTTCATTTTATCCTCTCATACTTTTCTCTCTCTTTGCTTCCAACTCTATCTTTATAACTAAAAAAGAAGTTGGTAGATGACAAGGAAGATGACACTTCAGTGAAATTTCCTGTTTCTTCTTTGTTATAGAAATTATATTCTCCTTACCCCAGCCCTGATCTTATTCTTTCTCCCTCCCTCCCTCTGAGTCTCCATTCCTTCCTTCCTTCCTTCCTTCCTTCCTTCCTTCC
>NW_025384016.1:0-3600 GCF_016433145.1 Gracilinanus agilis
AGCTTATATTTTTTTAATAACTGTAAAATGGGAATAATTATAGCACCTACCTCCTAGGGTTGTTGTGAGGATCAAATTAGATCATATTTATAAAGGTCTTAGCCCAGTGTCTGGAAATAGTAACGCTATATAAATATTTAGTATTTATATTATATTATAAAAATATAGTAGGTACTCTATAAAGACAAGCTATTTCACAGAGAGATGGCTAGGTGCTCTCTGCCTCCTCAAACCATAATGCTTCTATAAGTTTCTATTCTGTGTCCACAGCTTTCCATAAATCCTCCACAGGGAATTCCTGGACTTACTAGGGACCTTCCTCTAGGCCAGGAGCTCTTAATTTGAAGTCAATCATTTATTTTAAACCCTTATTTTCTGTCTTAGAATCAATCCTGCATATTGGTTCCCAGGCAGAAGAGTGGTCAGGGTGAGGCAATGGGGGTGAAGGGACTTGGCCAGGGTCACATAAGGAAGAAGTGTCTAAATCTAGATTGGAACCCAGAACCTCTTCTCCCCAGATCTGGATCTCTAGCCACCAAATCACCTAGTTGCTGAGGTCAGTGATTTTTCTCCCCCTCCTGGATTTTGTTTCTCCCTCCTCCCCCCCCCCCGGGTTGCTTGATTCATTTTTCTCTCCCTCCCCTCTTCCCTCCTCATTCCTGGAGCTGATGAGCAATTCTACTGGGTTATACACGAATTATCGCTTGATCGCTATTTCCATAGTGTTCATTTCTGCAATAGAGTCATCTTTTAAAACCAAAACCCTAAATCATCTACCCAGATAAACAAGTGATAAATCATATGTTTTCAAGTCAGTGATTTTCGAAAAACGTATTCTCATAACTCTATTTGAATAAAATAGGATTCCTGCGTCATCTGATGTATTTTACGTCTGCATTTAAAAAACGGATTCTGAGAAAGATCTGAGAACTTCCTCAGGTTTCCGAGACACCCCAAAGGGGGGAGAGCCGGGTGCTCCAGGTCAGGTAAGATGTCACAGCCATCACTATGCCACGTAGCCATGGTGCAGTCAGTAGAAAGGTGGCCCCAAACCGGACTGCCTGGGCTCATGTCCTGCCCCTGGCACACACGTGGGTGCCCACCCCGGCTGCCCAGCTGTCTCAGGTGGGGGAAGCTCCTTCTTCAAAGCTCCCTGGACTGCTGGAGTCCTTGGCCCAGGCCGGGGGATGATCTGCCTGGCCCAGGACAGCCTCTGCAGCGCACACACGCAAGTCTGGACTGACTGTTCTTATTCACCAGAAGGTGAAAATGAAATATCATTTTAAGGCTTTGAATGGAGAAGAGTGTAGGGAGCACACAAGACAACAGTCAGACTGACCTGTATTGGATCTTCCTTATAACAGAGAACAATTCAGCCTCTGGGTTTGTTAGCAAAATACTTCAATATTCAGCTCTGACTACAAAACAAAGAGAAAAAAGTCCCAGGGCAGCTCAGTGTGGCCCTATACAGAGCCATGGCTTGCAGTCCCCAAGATCTGAGTTCAAATCAGGTCTCATATACTTTATATCTATATCTATATCTATCTATCTATCTACCTGTCTGTCTGTCTGTGACTGTCCATTCGTCCATCTATCAATCTATCTATCTATCTATCCATCTATCTATCTATCTATCTATCTATCTATCTATCTATCTATCTATCCATCCATCTATCTATCTATCTATCTATCTATCTATCTATCTATCTATCTATCTATCTATCTATGTATCTATCTATCTATGTATCTATCTATCTATCTATCTATCTATCTATCTATCTATCTATCTATCTATCTATGACTCTGGGCAAGTCATTTGAGCCTGTTTGCCTCAGTTTTCTCATCTGTAAGATAGGGGAAATGATAGCACTGACCTCACAGGGTTAGTACTTAGTCGAGTCCTTCATTCAATGGGAAGATAAAAGGAGAGCGAAATAAAGCTTCTTCATCACACATATTCTCTGTATGGCTTCTATCTTAGGAAGCAAAGAGGCGTTCGGGGCTGCTGTCCTACTCACAACCAGTAGAATAATTTTTTTAAAAGACCCAAGTTGGATATGATTGGGAATGCAGACTCTAAGCGATCACTCTAATGCAAATATTAATAATACGGAAATAAGTCTTGATCAATGACACATGTAAAACCCAGTGGAAATGCTCTTTGGCTATGGGAGGGGGGAAGGAAAGAACCTGAATCATGTAATCACAGAAAAATATTCTAAATCAATTCATTAAATAAAAGTTTTCAGTTAAAAAAAAAAGACCCAACTTTCATGTAAGATGGGTCAAAATGTCTTCCTATGGTTAAATCATAAAATTTTAGAGCTAGAAGGGATGTGAGAGCTTATCTACTTGAAACTTCTCATTTTACAAAGGTAGAAAAGAAATAGAAACTCAAAGTAATTTCTTAGGTTTCTATTTTCCCCCCAAACCACCCACATTTATTAAGCACCTCCTGGATGAGAAGCACTGGGCTAGACCTTGAAGGGAGACAAAGTTTCATTTCAGATGTTTTCTAAGGAGTGTTTTCGGATTTATGAAAGGAATAATATCCTTGTGACCCAAGCCTCTTCTGCACTCCCCAGATAGTCATGATAATGGGCTTATCTGGCCCCACTTGGTAGTTGGGTAAAGAGGAAGCAGGATCACAAAGAGGAAGTATGCCACACAGCAGTGCATGAAGATTACAACATGTGCCCAGAACAGACTATGAGGCCTTATTCAACTTTTAGTGTGTTCCATGGTCTTGAAGAAAAAAAAAAAAAAGACAAAGGAGGGGTATTGTAGGAAAGTGGGCAGAAGGTGGGGAAGGAGGGGTTAGAATCAGCCTCGGTGACCAAAGATCCTTCAGTCTGACAGCACTCATTTATCTTTATGAGGTTCATGAGTCGCAGCCCGCCACAAACATTATGAAAACGGGTGACATCTGTTTCCTTTGGTACAAATGCAACAATTTGGAATCGATCTCATCTGGGCTTCAACTGCCACCTACCAGACGCTGATCGGTGATAAACAACTCAAACTCTGTTCAAAGCTACAAGCCTCATTTTCTGTTGCAGAGGAGAAAAAAACAACCATCTTGCCCAGTCCACACCAGTTTCTGATGAATGATCAATGCCAAATAGTTTTTAAAAGGTGAAAAAAAGCAAACCCCCAAACCCAACAACCAACCAAACGATCCAACAATCAGCATTTTATTTGGTCTATATGTGCCAGGCAAAATCCAAGGAATCTACATTTTGATGGAGGCATCAAGGAAATAAATCTCTTACTATGTACATATGTCTATATACACATATAGAAAATAAAGGTAAAAAAATAAATGCAAAGAGTAGCTTGAGAGGGAGGTTGAAAAGTACGTAAAATAAAGATGTGTTTGATATTCTCTTCTATTTTCTTTAAAAGTAACTTCAGAATATTTCACTTTTGGTAATTGAACAGAGGGAGATAATGAATGAGGATACATGGAAGCACTTTTAAAAGGACCAAGGACCAACTGAAAGCTAGGCATTATTATTTTACAAGTGTGCATGGAGGGGGGGTGCCTATGATTCCTTCCTTCCTTCCTTCCTTCCTTCCTCCCTCCCTCCCTCCCTCCCT
>NW_025384017.1:0-5875 GCF_016433145.1 Gracilinanus agilis
GAGAGAGAGAGAGAGAGAGAGAGAGAAAGGAGGAGAAGGAGGAGGAGGAGGAGAGACAGAGAGACAGAGAGGTAAAGAGACAGAGAGACAGAGAAATGGAGAGAGATGAAACACAGACATAAGTCTATAAGAACCATAATGATGTGATGAGTATGAAGCCTCCAAATGAGAGACAGATAGACAGAGACAGAGAGGAGAAGGAAAGTTAGAGACAAGAGAGGCAAAGACAAACACAGAGATGGAGAGCAAGAGAAGCAACATGAGAGAGACACTGAGAGTGAGAGAGATTGGCAGAGGCAGTAACCCTTCCCCTGGAGCCCCTCCTGGCCCCCACGAGTGTTTCCTTCTGTTCTCTCCCACTTTCCAAATATCTTCTCCCTAGACAATGAAGCACTGTTTGGGGCCCCTCAACCTCTAATTCCCAAACTATAAACAAATCAGTTCTGCCATTGTTCCTGGAAAGCCATTTTCCCCAATGGCTCTACTCACCCTTCCTGCGACTTCCCAACCCCAAATCCCCTCTGTTAGCCCCCCTC
Source organism: Gracilinanus agilis (assembly GCF_016433145.1). Taxonomy (NCBI): domain Eukaryota; kingdom Metazoa; phylum Chordata; class Mammalia; order Didelphimorphia; family Didelphidae; genus Gracilinanus; species Gracilinanus agilis. The sequence continues at coordinate 537 of NW_025384017.1, forward strand.
TCCTCCATTAGAGGCTGAGCTCCTTGTGGGCAGGCTCAGTCTTTGCTTGGGGTTTCGCATCCCCAGCGCTCAGCATAAGGCCCGGCCCATAGTTAGTGCTCAATTGATGCTTTTGCCTCCTTTCATTCATTTGTTCATTCACCTGATGGTCCAGTTCTGCATTTTCCTGGACCTGCCCAGATCCTGCTGCTTCAGCCAAGAAGGGAAACTGGGTGCTTTTCGGCACCCACCCCTGATGCGACTATGAGCAAAGAAGCTGTCTCTGGGCAAAGAATGAGTGGGAGTAAGGCCCATGCCCCAGACCATTAAAAGTAGTAGGATGAAGGCAGCTGGATGGCGCAGTGTACAGAGAGCCAGGAAAATCTGGGTTCAAATCTGACCTCAGACACTTTCCAGCTATGTGATCCCTGGGCAAGTCACTTAACCCCAAATTCCTAGCCGGGACCCCTCTTCTGCCTTAGAACTGATACTATCAATTCTAAAACAGAAGGGTTTAAAGGAGGGGGGAGCAGTAGGATTGCCAGAGAAATAAAGAGAGAAGTAAAGACACTCACTGGAGGGAAACAAAGGACACGCAAAGGCAAGAGATAGGGAGAGAAAGATGTGAGACAGACAGAAAGACGTGGAAATCTAAAGAGACTGACAACAGGAACTGGAACAAGCCAGGCAGGGATTGCTGAAGTTGGCAGAGGCAGAGGGGTAGAGTCCAAAACACCCTCGCCCAGGAGCCAGGAAAGTTCTTCTGAACTTTGCCCTCACTCTGTGCGGCCTTGAGTGAGAAGGTAAAAGAGAGGTGGAGAATGAGAGACAGAGATGCAGAGACACAGAGACAGAGAGGCAATATATGGTCAAGATAAACCATGTTGAAAGACTTGGGAATTCTGGTCAGTGCAAAGACTGACCACGGCTCTCTAGCACTAGTGATGAAACCTGCTCCCCTCACCCCAAAGAGAGGTGGAGGACTCAGGGAGCCAAATAAGACAAATATTGTTTGGGAGCCGGGCCAGTGTGGAGATGGATGTGTTTTGCAGCAGAGCTTGTTTTTCTGTAGTCCTTACAAATCTCTGGGTTTCGAGTGGGGGAGTGAGAAGGCAGATATCTGCTGATTGAAAAAAAAAAATAAGCCCAATTTAAAACAAATCCAAGAGATAGATGAGGAGATGAGGGAGCCTCTAACCCTGGGACCAGAGCCCAAGAGATCAGGGCCGGGGCTCCGAAGCTCTGCTTTATACCAGGAGGCTGGCCAAGAAGAAGCCTTATTAAGCAGGGCTGGGCTGCTCCTGACACACACGTGTGGGCTCAGGTCTTGCAATGTTGCTACTGTTCTTGCTCTGCCTCCTTCTCCTCGCTCTGGTCCTTCAGGGCAGGGGCTTAAAGGGCTCCAAGGGCCAGCTGCCCCCTGGCCCCATGCCCCTACCACTGCTTGGGAACCTGCTACAGCTTGGCCCTTCTGGTTTGGACAAACGGCTCATGGAGGTAGGAGAGGGCACCAGGGGGATGAGCCGGGTTGTGGGGGCTCCCAGGTTACCCAGGTAGGTAGAACAGAGGCAACCCCTGAGAGCCACAGAAAGAGAAGGAGAAGAGATATTTAGGGAGTCCTTGAAGTTGGGGCTGGGAGACCTGGATCCAAATGGGCACAGAAACTGGGAACTTAAGACATGGTGGTCCTTAGGGAATAGGGCTGGAGGTAGCCGTGGTGATGCAGGGTCTCTGAGCCAAGTTTGAGGGGAAGCTGGAAGACCCAGACTCTACTATCTCAGGACATGGGTTGATTCCTAGAAGTCACACCAGTGGGAAGAGTCAAAGACAAAGCTGGGAGCTTGGGACACTCAAAGGTTGGGATGCCTTGGCCCTGGGGGTCTGAAGTTTGAGGTAGAGGGCCCAGGATGAGGGCTAGGGTCCCCAGTACTTTGGTATCAGGGGTCAGTAGGCTCCTAGACATGCTCTAGGGACTGGGTATAGGGAGAGAAGCCAAGGACTTCCAGGCTGTAGGCTGGGAGCCTAATCCAAGTCCTCCTCCTATCTGCAGCTGAGCTGGCGCTTTGGATCTGTGTTCACGGTACACTTAGGCCCACAGCCATTCGTGGTGCTGAGTGGAGCTAATGCACTCAGGGAAGCTCTGCTTCTCCAAGCAGATACCTTCGCTGGTCGCGGTGGCATGGCCTCCTTTGATCGCTGCACCCTTGGCAAAGGTGAGGGGAGATGGGGCCAGAGTGTCTCCTCATGCTCAGGCTCTGGCCCCTTGTCGTCAGCTCTCCCCATATCTCTCTGCCCCTAGCCCATCTGCCATCTCTCCCCATTCTCCTTAGGCTCTAGTCCACCCTTCTCTGTCCCACTCTGTGCATCTGTTTCCCGGTCAGAGACTGCTCTCCCAAGTCTCTGCCCTCCGTGTCTCTGTCCCCTTTAGGACTCTTCTCCCCACTCTGGCTCCATCTCTGTTTTCCATGTGTAGGTCTCCATGTACCATCTCTGCCCTGCCCTATTTGTCCCTTCCTGGCTCCTTCCCCATCATCACACTGTCCCCTCCGGCTCTCTGTCTCCCATATTGGATTCTCTCTGCCCGGTCTTGTGCCTGCCCTCCTATCTCTTTGTCTGTCTTTGTGTCCTATCCGGCCCCCTAGATCACTCTCTGACCTCAGTGTCTCTGACTGCTGTCTCTTTTATCTCTTTTCCCTCTCCCTCCTGTGCAGGAATCGTATTCTCCAATGGCCACCTTTGGCATACACTCCGAACCTTCACCGTGGGAGCACTGAAAAAGCTGGGGCTGGGGACCCGCAGCATTGAGGAGCGCATCCGAGAGGAGGCAGCTGCCCTCGTTCAGGAACTCAGTCTCACCAAAGGTTCAGAACTAAGACCTCAGGAACAGAGACAGAAAGGGGGAAACAAAGGGAGAGTTGGGGATGGAGACAGGAACACAGAGAGACTTTGGGCTGGGCAGAAACACAGAGGCACCTAAGGAAAGAGGCAGCGGGTGCACACCAAAGCCCAGGGGTTATACAAATCCACCGAGGACAGAGATATGAAGAAATGGGAACCGAGGCATAGGAATATGAGAAAAAGAGAGCCAAGAAGAAGTCAAGAGTCAGCAGCTTTGGTATTGAGAGAGCAAATAGTGGGGGGGGGGAGCCTGAAATAGGTCCAACCCCCACTCTCATTGCTCCCCGCAGAAGTCCCATTTAACCCTCTCCATCATATTCGCAACGCCGTGGCCAACGTCATCTGCTCCGTAGTGTTTGGGGAACGATATGCTTATGAGGACCCAGACTTCCGCACCCTATTGGACTTGCTGAATGACAACTTCCAGATCTTGAGTTCCCAGTGGGGCCAGGTAAGCTACAGCTAGATCTCAGCCCTCCGCTATTCCCAGTTCAGACTCTTGAAAGAGGACCCTCCGAAAATCCACACATGGAGGCCCAAGTAGTTAGAGGAAGGGGAGTGAGAAGGAGGCAGAGGGAGAGGGCACAGGGAAACAATCCAAGGATCGAGACCTCTGGAGATCCTTTTGAAAAAGAAAGAGAACCCCTTAAAAGGTGGCAAGGGAGACAGAGATCTCCTCTGAGAATTCAAGAGAATGCCCAAAGTCATGTAAGTATCTGATGTGAGATTCAAACCCAGGTCTTCCTGACTCTATCCATTATGCAATAAAGTCCTTGAAATGACTTGGTCGTACAGTGCAGGAAGGACTGGAGGAGGGCCCCCATGGAAGCTGGTGCAATAATCCCCAAACACATATGCATCACACACACACACACACACACACACACACACACACACACACACACACCTCATTCTCTGCTTCCCTATCCCCTTGCTCAGATGTACAACATTTTCCCATCCCTCCTGGACTGGATCCCTGGTCCCCACCACCGCATCTTCAGTAACTTTAAAAAGCTACAGGCATTCATTTCAGAGGAGATCAAGAAACACAAGAAGTCAAGACAGCCTGAAGAGCCCCGAAACTTCATTGACTTCTTCCTGGACCAAATGGAGAAGGTTCGGTCCCTTCCCCATCTTCCCAACCCTCGCCCCTAAATACTCAACCAGATCCTCCACCAAATAACCACTCTTCCCACAAGCTATGGTCCACTATCCCGTCATAGGAGAAGCAGGACCCCAGGACCCACTTCTACATGGAGACCCTGGTGATGACAACCCATAACCTATTCTTTGGTGGCACCGAGACCACAAGCACCACCATCCATTACGGACTCCTGATCTTACTCAAATACCCCCATGTAACAGGTATGTGACCTCGGACAGATCACTTCCTATTGCTGGGCCTCGGTTTGACCATTTGAAAAAGAGGGAGATTGGTCTGGATGATCCGTAGAGGTCCTTCCAGATCTCAGTGTTATAATCCAGAAGAGTACAAGACTAGGGAAAAGAGCATTTTTCTCCTCCTCCTTCCGCATTTCTCAGAGAGCATCCAGAAAGAGAAAGTCATATTTACAGGGCAAGAGAGATCCCATGCCAAAGCCTGGGATCAATGATCCTACACCACTGCAGGCACTTAAACTTCAGGGGTGTATATAGCCCAGAGACACCCCATCACCCACAGAGACTCCCCCAGACAAAGTTGCCTAAGGATCAAGGTATCTTATGTACCTGTATCCATTCAAAACCATAGTTCATGAGCCCCCATCAATATGTTTACTTTTACTAGATGGACAGAAGACATAATCACTTCATACCAGGGACATTTAACTAAATAATAGGTTAAAAAGTAGCCATAAAACATTTTCTTCTTATACTTGGCACATCAACCTGAAAAGATATTATCAGGAGAAAAAGTGAATATATTTGGGGAATATGTATAGCTGGGAAAGAGTTAACTAGATCACCCATGTGGTGGATCAATTTAGCAATTATAAAAATTCTTACCTTCTGTCTTAGCAATAATTCCAAGGCAGAAGAAGGGAAAGGCCAGGCGGGGGGGGGGGGGGGGAAGTGACTTGCCCAGGGTCACATAGCTAGGAAGTGTTTGAGGCCAGATTTGAAGCCAGGACCTACCATCTCCAGGGTTGCCTCTCTAACCACTTGGTAACCCAGCTGCCCCCTTGACTTCTGATAATAGCATGCTTCTCCTACTAGAACTATCCCAGACTGGGGGCTTAGGCTATGCAGTCTCTGCCAGGCATGTAGTCTTGATTGGGTTCTTAACTGCTCCTAAGTGTTGCTCCCTGATGCCTTTGAGGGAATGTTACTCAGCACTGCATCTCATGATACAGTGAATAGAGCATTAGGCCTGGAGTCAAGAAAATCTGAGTTCAAATCTGGCCTCAGACAAGGGGACGAAAGGAAGGAAGAGAGGAAGGAAGGAAGGAAGGAAGGAAGGAAGG
>NW_025384018.1:0-4281 GCF_016433145.1 Gracilinanus agilis
TATATATATAGGGTTCATACAGAAATCAGACCAAAGGAGTATGATAGGAGTAATATTAAAGAATATTTTTTTTTCTAAATCTTGAGGTCAGTTTCCTTTGTAGAGAGAAAAGACGTTCTACTCTATAGCAATTATTTCCTTATACTCAGACAGAGGGTAAAAACCTTATAGGAGTTGATCTATACACATACAGAAACAATGGTAGAAAACAGACAGCAGAGAACTTTATGATGAGACTCACTACCCTTTTTTCTTTCCAGCAAATTTACAACCTGTGTAACTAACTTGAGAATTTCTCTTACATATAAGCAAAATAGGGAAATAGCAAGTTCAGTATCTGTAGATGCAGATGTCTTGTGACTTTGGATATGACCTAAAAGAATCTAATTGACCCTACATGAGGATATTTAACTCATTTGAAATGTTTTTGGTGATGAAATGAATAATTTTAAAGACTTCTTTAAGAGTAGCATAAATTGTACCAGTTTAAAAACTGAAAAAGGGGCCAGACAATGACAAAACTAAAACAGAAACAGTCCACAAGTGAAAGTATTCATCCACACTGAAGAAATGAGTCCCTGGCAGAGTGCAACTTACTTTGAGTGTTCTCCTTGAAACAAAAAGAAAAAAATGGACGTTATTCATTGCTATTTCATACATGGGCCTTCAGGATTATTTAAAAAGCTGAGTACTCATTCAGATTCCCCTCCTTAAAAAAGGGGGGGGGGGTTACCTCTAGCCAAAAATCATTAGTTTTTTTTCTCAAATTCAATTTTAGTTAGTACAATTATTATTAGTTAAAGTTAGTTAGCATTCAAATTAGTTTGGAGAAGTTGTCATCCTTCGTTCATTTTATATATGAGAAAACTGAGGAATGCAGGGTAAAATGACTTGCTCAGTGTCACACAGCTAGTAATTGTCAAATTTGAACCCAGGTCTTCTTGACTCCACGACATGAACTCTAGCCACTATGCCACCTTAGCTGCCCTATACAACTCCACACTCTACGATTTCATGTCATTTGTTTATTCTGAAATATCTAGTCACTACACACTACATCTACTGCTTTGCCTGGTTTCAGCTCCATTGAACAAGATGTCATTTCCATGCTGCTGACTCAAACCTTGATTGACATCACCTCCTTAAGCCTCCTGTCTCCTCTGATTGGAAGGCAGGAAGGCAGAGTGCCAAACTCTTACCAAAGCTTTCCTTTATCATGGCATCATCCTTTATTGTCCATAAGAAGAATTGAGTCTTTATATTTATGTCAATTTAATTTTTTCTCAAAATGCTCAAATCTCTAGTGGGAACTGGTTCCTCATACACCAATTTTAAGTGTTTTTTTAATTCATCTGAATTTTTGTTTTCTTCTTCCTACTCCTTTATAATATGAAAATATTATCCTATAAAAAGGGGAATATTGCTTATCCATTACAGGCAATTTAAATAGTTTCCTTAACAAAAAAGTTCTTTTTCTACTCTACAGCACAAATTCCTTCTACATAAAAATAACTTTAAAAAGGAAATCTTTTTAAGGCACTTAAAATCATGTTAACAAATTAATTAATCATTAAGACATTAAATAAGTTCATAGCAGGAATGCTTAGGTTTACAAAGGAAAGACATTAGTGATAATCACTTTAAAATTTTCTTTGTACAATTATTAATTTAACTTCTTTTTACAAATAATGAGTTTCTTCTATTATATGTCAGAAAAATGGGATCCTCGTTATTCTTTTTTAATCTATTTGACCCTTCATTTCCTTATTTTTAAAATGAGAGAGTTATATAAAATGATTGCCAAAGTTCTTCTGTGGCAGGTAGGTGGCATGGGATGGATTTATGGTCATGGAGTCAGGAAAACTCATCATCCTGAGTTCAAATCTAGCCTCAGGCTCTGTGACCATGAATAAGCCATTTAATCTTGTATGCCTCAGTTTCCTCATCTATAAATTGATTAGGGGAAGGAAATGGAAAAATAATCCCTCATCTTAGCCTAGAAAACTACAAAAGGGGTCATGAAGTCTCAGACAGAACGGAAAACTACCTTAACAATAACAACAAAAAAGGGTTTCTTTCAGATTCAGATAAAGCAAAATTAGTTGGTTTAGTTTTTTTAATCATTCAATAATTGTCTACTTTAGCTTCCAAAATAGATGGCATTTAAAGTGCTATTTTAATATCTTTAAATGAGTAATGTATACATTGAAAATCAATAACCTAACTCACACTTTCTGTCTCTCTCTAGAATCAAGTTTATTGATTTGAGGATTTAGCATTAATGACAACTTTGGGGCCTGTATGTTTGGTGGAGTTTTTAGATCAGTGCATCTGGCATTATCATGAAGGACTATAGACTTAGAGATCTTGGCCCTGAGGAGCTTGGTCTTGGGGTAACTGTTTCTAAAGACTTTGCAGATCCCTGAAGTCTCTTGTAGTACAGAAAGTGCAAAAGTAACCAAGTTTAAGAATGATATAATGCACAGCCAATTCTACAAATGGCACAGAATTTGCCTCAATAAACTTGAGACACAGAGATATTTCTCTGAAAGAAAATGACCTTAAGTTTCTGAAAAACATGTACTTTGTTAAGAGGTACATCAAGAAAGGTTTGAGGAAGATGCTGACTAATAATACAAAACCATGAGCAGAGACCATCAAGGCCCTTAGTTTTAGTAGTCTTAAGACAAAGCTCCTCCAGGCCAAGACCACCAAGACCATAGATTCTGATACCACTGGAAGATACACAGGCCTGAAGATTCATCAAACATATGTGTTGGTACTAAATATTCACAATCCAAAATCGGTAAGCCTGACTTTAAAGTTGTCAAGACCACTGAACTTAAGATTACCAAGCCCACTGTCCTAAAGTTTGCCAAGCCTGCTGAAACAAACAACATTAAGTCAAATGATCCTAATGTCACCAAACTGACCCTAAGAGCATTAAGTTTGATGTCAGAATCTCCAAATCTGATACCAGCATCACCAAGTGTAATCGATCTCTAGTCCTTTGAATCTGATCCCAAGACCACCAAGTCCAAAGCTAAATTCATTAAATCAGATTGTAAGGTTATCAAATCTAATTCTAAAGTCATTAAGTCTGAAACAAAGATTACCAAATCTAAGTAAAGTTATGAAACTTAATGATTCCAAGGCTATTTAACCCATTGATCCAAAACCTGCTAAGTCCATTGACTCTAAGGCAGTTAAGATCAAAGAAATTTTGGCTAATAGTCCTAATTTAAACACTAGAAAAAGATGTTTCTAGACAGAAGGATTTGTTTAAACCATTTAATATCATTTTCTCAGTCAGATCATGATTAGTCAAGAGGTAGGCCAACACGATGGAGTAGAAACAGGGAAGTTTGAAACCATCATGAGAATCCTCTCTAATCAATCTTAAAATAATGCTGTAAACAATACTAGAATGAAATAACCAACAAGAAGTTGGAGTGAAGAAGTGAAGCAAATTTTACATAGAATACAATTTGAAAGATAGGTAGAGAGTATCTGGGTCACTGAGATGAGAGGGGAGCACAGCAAGCAGAAGGCTATAGCAAGGAGTAAGAACCAAGCCAACAGCAAGCCCCCCTCCCCACACACTTTACATCTACTTTTCCAGGTTCTGAACCTGGGTTCAAGTTAACATCCAGACCCTGAGACCCTGCCTAAACCAACAGAAAAATCGATCTGGTACTGACCAAGAAATAGAAAGATGAATCAGTGGAATAGATTTGTAGAAAACAACCTTAGCAACCTCATGCCTGATTAACCCAAAGATCCCAGCTTTTGGAATAAGAACTCACTATTTAACAAAAACTTTTGGGAAAATTGAAAAACAGTATGGCAGAAGCTGGGTATAGATCAGTATCTCTCATCATATACCATGATAAGGTCAAAATGGATAAATGATTTCAATATAAAGAGTGATACCATAACTGAATTAGGGTAACACTGAATAGCTTACCTGGCAGATCTTTGGAAAAAGGAAGAATTTGTAACCAAAGAAGAGATAGAGAGTATCATAAGATGTAAAATGAATATATGATTAAATTAAATTAAAAATATTCTATACAGGGGGCAGCTGGGTAGCACAGTGGATTGAGAGCCAGGCCTAGAGACTGGAAGTCCTAGGTTCAAATCTGACCTCAGACACTTCCTAGCTGTGTGACCTTGGGCAAGTCACTTGACCCCCATTGCCTACCCTTACCACTCTTCTGCCTTAGAGCCAATACACAGTATTGACTCCAAGATGGAAGGTAAGGGTTTTATAAAAAAAAA
>NW_025384019.1:0-4396 GCF_016433145.1 Gracilinanus agilis
TCCCCGGACTCCCGGCAGCCTCCCCGGCCCAGGCTGCCAGCCCGCCGCGGCTCGTCGCCCAGCCCGGCCCGAAGAAGCCCCTCCCCCGGCTCTGCTCGGCCTCCGGTCGGCCCACCCCCCACACTGGGGCACGTGCCCAGGGGAGGCCTCCGGGAGCGCTTCGCTAAGGGGAGGCGCGAAGCTCGAAGCCCCTCCCCCGCCCTGCTTCTCCCAGCAGCCCCACCCGGCCAGTCAGTCGAGGTCTGTCCGCGGGAAGAGGCAGGAGACGGCCCTGGAGGCCCGCAGAGCCTCCCCGAGGAGGGCCCGCACCGGCTCCAGGGCTTCGCCATCCCCTCCTCCGGCCCCCTTTACAGATGCCAAGTGGCTCGGCCAGGCTCACACATCTGCCCAGTGTCCGAGGCTGGATTCGAACTCGGGAAGGTGAGCCTCTGGCAGGGCCAACGCCCGCTGCAGGGCCAACGCCCGCTGCAGGGCCTGGGAGAGCCGGAAGCAGCCAGGAGGAGGGAGGGAATTCCCAGCCCGGGAGGCCGCCCTTGGGAAAATCACTTCAGCAAGGCCGTGGCCACAGCCTGGCAGGGTCGTAGAGTCAGGAGTGGCGAGCCTGGATTCGAACTCAGAGTCTGCATGTCCCCACACCCCCCCTCCAAGTACCCGCCTTCCTCAGGTAGCTCTTCAGACAGTGCTTTGCTGCTGAGCCCCCAAAGGGAAGGCCCAGCTCTCTCCCCCTCCCTCAGCCCGGCTCTCCCACCGCGCAGCGCAGGGCCCTCTCAGAAGAGCCGGCGGGAGGCCCTCGGTTCAGGCCCTGCTGCTCTGCCCACAGCGCCAGACGCCCCGGCTGGGCTCCCTCCGGTCTCTGCCCCTTCCCGTCCCCCCATCAGAGCCAGAGGCCCCTGAGGGCCCAGCAAGGCCCAGCCACAGGATGGCATGAGCGGCCCGGCCCACCGCATGGGAGGGCGCCGCCCCCTCCCGGCTCTCCCCAGAAGCCGAGCCCACAGACACGTCCCGGGACGGAACCATCTCCAGACGCGGCTGGCCGTGGCTCCCGGCAGCCCCCCTTTTCTTCCCAGATGCCGTTCGGAGCCGCGGAGGAGCTGGAGGAGAAGGAAAGGGCGAAGGAGAGAGCCTGCGGGCCAGCGCGGAGACGCCCGAAGAAGGAAAAGGGACTAAAAACCCACCCGAAGCCCACAAAGACGGGGCAACTTTGGAACTCCCAAGACGAGCCAATCCAAAGGTGGCCACCAAAAGAGTAGTGAGGCAACAAAGCCCATGCATTCCCCAGAAATCCAGGGACAGCAGGGAGGAGCGCGAGGAGAGCTCGCTCGGCCAATGCGCTCCGCTAAAGAGAGGGTACGAGCGCGGAGGTGAGGACGCCGATCCGAGTTCTCGAAGGCGAAACAAATGAGACCAAAACCAGAGCCCTTGCCAAAGAGCGTCTCCAGAGGAATAGAGGCTCTGAGCAAGAGAACGGATTATCCGGAACTTGGGCGAAGTGGAAAAAGATCTGGCAGAAGAGAAGCAGAAGACAACTTTGGACAGCTACGTGAATTCTACAGAAGTCAAACCATGCAGAAATGACTTCGGGACTCCCCAAATTCCTGGGAAAACCGAACAGGCAAGCATGATGGTGCCCGCCTGTGCTCCCTGCTCCCCGAGACTGAACCACTAAAGAACCCAACCCCGAGTCCGTTCCGGGAGAACTCCGTTTAGCTTCTCTTAGCACCCATTTGCCTTCTGCCTTTTGCTCTTGTCTCACAGGAAGAGGTGGCTCCACGTGCACATGTGATCCCAGCCCACCTCGTATTTCCCAGCAAATTGCTGCCTCTACCCATTTATCTTGACTCTCCCCCTCTCCATTCACTGCTTCTGTGTGGCCCGTCTCCCCAGTTCTCAAAAAAAATACTCCCTTCATCCATCCATCCATCCCCACCGACGATCATCCTGTGCTGGCATAACGGATGGAGTTATGGGCCTGGAGAGAGGACAAACTGAGCTCTAGTCCAGGTTCAGACACTTCCTAGCTGTGTGACCCTGGGCAAGTCACTTAATCTTTTTATTTCCATGTTTTCAACTATAAAATGGGGATCATATATCTCTCAGGATTGATGTATTTTCTCAAAGGAGATAAAATGTGTAAAGGTATTTAGCCCAGGGGGCACCGAGGGGGCTCAATGGATTGAGAGCCAGGCCTAAAGACAGGAGGTCCTCGGTTCAAATCTGAATGCAGACCCTTCCTAGCTGTATGACCCTGGGCAAGTCACTTGACCCCTATTGCCTAGCCCTTACCATTCTTCTGCCTTGGAGCCAATACACCAGAGATTCCCAAATTGGGTTCCACCGCCCCCTGGTGGGTGCTGCAGCCATCCAGGGAGGCAGTGATGGCCACAGGTGCATTTATCTTTCCTATTCATTGCTATTAAAATTTTTAAAAAATTAATTTCCAGAAGGGCGAAGTAATATTTTTTTCTGGAAAGGGGGCGGGAGGCCAAGAAAGTGCAGGAGCCCCTGCAATACACACGATTGACTCTAAGATGAAAAATGGAGGTTTAGAAGAGGGGGCTTCGCACAGTTCCTGGCACATAGCAGACACTTAACAAATGCTCGTTCCCTCCCCTTCAGCCTCCATGGCTAATCTACAATCAGTGCTTCTATCTTCTATTTGCTCTCTTTTTTTTAAACCCCTAACTTCTGTGCACTGGCTCCTCGGTGGAAGAGTGGGAAGAGTGGGCCATGGGGGTCAAGTGACTTGCCCAGGGTCACACAGCTGGGAAGTGTCTGAGGCCAGATTTGAACCCAGGACCTCCCCTCTCTAGGCCTGGCTCTCCATCCACTGAGCCACCCAGCTGCCCCCTATTTGCTCTCTTTAAGGCTCCGCAGTGGGGCTTCCAAGCCCATCATCCCATTGAAATTGCTCTCCAGACTTCGCAGGGATCTCTTAAGTGGCCACGTCGAGGCCTCCCCTCACCCTCCTGGACTTCTCGGGAGCCAGTTCTCTTCCTCTCCTTGCTAAGTTCGAGTCCAGCTCCAGGGGAGCCCTTCCTCCCCCCACAGGCCTGACCACTCTTTCTCCATCCTCGAAGGGGACCAAAGCGACCCCCCCCCCGGGGTGTCTTGACTCTCGCCTGAACTGAACTGGAGCGAGGCAGAGCTGGCAGAGCGGTCAGCCTTGTCCTCCCGCAGAGTCCCGGCGGGCGTCGGGGGGCCTGGCCAGGGCTCAGGATGCAGTGGCCGGCCTTTGCCTCTCCAGTGACTGGCTTGCTAATGGAGAAGTGAAGAGAGTGAATGGTGGCACAGCCGTGTCGGGTTCCTGCCGTCTAAAAGACCCGCCATTCCCGCTAGGCCGCGTCGCCCTGAGAGCCAGGCAGAGCCTGGGCGCCGAAGGGATCGCCAGGGGCAGTGGTTTGGGGTGCCGTGTGGAAGGGGAGTCCCCAAAGGGCACAGAAAGGGCCGGGAGCTCCCGGAGAGGTAAACGTGAAGGCACGAATTAGATGTGCCACGGATGGAGGGAGGGAAGGAGGGGGAGAGAGAGACTGAGCGGAGACAGAGGGGCCGAGATGGACAGTCGAGAGGAGAGAAAGAGAGAACGTGCGTACGTGTCCTTCCGTCTTTGGCCTCCTCCGGGCACGTGCCCAGCAGTGGTGCCCCTCAGTGGGAGGGTGCGTGTACTTGAGTGCTCAGCCTCATCTCGGAGAATTCCGAGTCGCCTTCCAGGGTCCCTTTGTAACACTAAGAGTTCTCTCCTGCGATTGCTCCTGAGGCTCGCCAGCATTTGCCGAGGGGCCTGAAGGCTTGCCAAATGCTTTCTAAATAGGATCTCATGTTGTCCTTCACGGCCCTGTTCTTAGCTCCGTTTTACGGAGTCGGCCATTCCCCGACTAATGGGGAGCCTTTTGCTTCCACCCCAAAGGACTGCTCTCAGATGCTCCCTGCGCCGTCAGGCCTCCCTCCCTTTCTTCCAGCTCTCTAGAGCTGTGCCCGGGCCGAGGGGCTACACAATTCCAGAGCGCTCTAGAACCCGGAATGCAAATCGGGCTGTTTCAGTCCTTTGTATCGAGGGGGAGGGATTCACTTGGCTCTGCAGGGCCCCTTAGGAGAGAACCTGGCCTTCTGCTTGCCCATTCCCCAGGTGTCTAAGGCAGCTCTCTGCTCTCTCAGACCTCGCTTTTCTCATCTGTGAAATGGTAGGCTTGGTTGGCTTAGCTTCTGGAGTCCCTCACAGTTCTGACATGCTGTGAACCAAAGAGGTAAGTAGGGGCCGGGTACTGAGAGGGCTAGAGGAAGTGCAAAGGCAAACCTGGGGGGGGGGGAGGAGGAGGAAGAGGAGGAGGAGGAAGAGGAAGAGGAGGAGGAAGGGGTGAGGAAGAGGAGGAGAAGGAGGAGGAAGAGGAAGAGGAGGAGG
>NW_025384020.1:0-1074 GCF_016433145.1 Gracilinanus agilis
CTTTTCCTAGTATTCTGTTGTTTATATGCAGTAAGTGCCAGAGGTTACCTTTTTTTTTTTTTCAGAATCCCTATTTTCCCTACTTGCAGCAAAGTCTTCTCCACTCCAAGATTCTTGCTTGCTGGAAAAAAAAATGCACCACTCCCAGAGCACCACTTTTAAAGAAAGCTGCCCATCAAGTTTCCTTCCACATGCCGCCACAGCTCAGCTTGTTCACAGGCTTGCATTTTGGTAAAAATGTCCCTTTCTGAGATAGATGACACTCCTGCCAGCAATTGCTATGATGGAGTGTTCATTCAAACATCTCAGGCTCGTTACAGGCACAGAGCATAAAAATTCTGCAGGTAATTTCTACTCAGAGTCCAATCTGCTGCCTGGCCACCCTAACTGGAGTTTTCTCCCATGTTCCTAAGATAGACATGACATTATACACACCGCTTTACCCTCACTAACACAGCAGGTGCAGTTAGATAGAGACATCTAGCAATGCATTAATAAGAGACCTAATGAAGAAACAAAATAGCCTGTCTGTTACTATAAGTAATACCAGCCAGTCCAAGGAAATTAAAATGGCATCTCATCCTACCAATAGCCTGATTTCCTTCCCACCCCTACTTTTCCTCTTCCACCTCACATCTCTCCCCCTTCACTTTTCATTCCTGGTACTATGTTAATAGCCTTTGGAATGTCATAGTGTAGCAGGAGTAGGGGTGGGGTTAGATGGGGATGGGGCAATAGATCAAGGATATTAATTAAACTTAACAAATAATTGTTAGTTGCAATTGACTCTGGTCAAGGCAACATACAAGCTCCTGAGGATGGAAGTGTATGAGCATTTGAGCGTGCGTACACACACACACACACACACACACACACACACACACACACACAGAAATAGGTACTTCCCTCGAGGGATTTACATTCACCTGTGTGAATAAATCATGAACACAGAAGACAAGTACCTATGGTATTATTTAAGTTATGAGAGATGCTCAATCCAGCTACCAAAATGATGCCTAATTAGAGAAAAGTTACATTTTTTTCCACAGAAAATCTAAGATAATCAGAACTAAA
>NW_025384021.1:0-1197 GCF_016433145.1 Gracilinanus agilis
AGGTCTCGCCTCGCCCTCCGAGGCTCGGGCGGGGCGGCTCCGGAGGTGCCACGCAGCAGCCGCTGGAAGCCGACCTTCTCTCGGGCCGGGAATTTCCGCGCTCGTCAGTCCGAGGATGCAGCAACGGCCGCTAACGTGTCCTAACTAACCCTCCCGCCCTCCCCGGCCCACGAGCCTCCCTCCAACCGCTGCTTCCTCCGTGCCCTGCTCCGCCGGCCCGCTGTGGCCCCGCCGCCCCTCCGCTCTCCCCGCCTCGCGCCTTCCCAGAACCGGACCGAGCTCGGCTCCGAAGCCTGCCCAGGCGGCCGGCCGGCCACTCACCGATCCAAGCCGGTCCGGCTCCACCCCGCCCCCTCGCAGACAGGCTGACGCCCTCCGCTGGACGTGATGGAGGGACGCGCGGCTCCCCGCCAGCTCCCGCGCGGAGGCTCACGATGAGCGACTCCTCCGGGAGAAGCCCCGGACGGCGCCGGGACGAGGCCAGGGCAGTCTGTCCCCCCGCCCCGCCCCGCCCCGCCTCGCCTCGCCCCGGAGGCCGCTCTGCCCAACGGGGAAGGGGGCCGGGCCCGGTCTGTGAGGCCTGCAGGGTGGGCGCTGCCAGGGAGGGATGGAGGGAGCTGGCCCGGGGCACGCCCGGACACGGAAACGGCGGCCGCGAATCGGCCCGACTTGGGTTCAAGGCCGGGCTCGGACCTTTGGCAGCTGTGTGACCCTGGGTAAGTCACTGAACTCTGCTTCAGCTTCTTCCTCTGTAAGATGCGGCCGAGACGGCGAACCAGGCCAGAGTCTCCGCCGGGAAACCCCGAATGGGGTCGCGAAGGGGCGGCCCCGCCTGCACTGAGCGAATAGCATCCCGGAATCGCCCCGCGGCGCCCCCGGGGCTCCCGGGGTAGGGAGGGAGCCGGCCGCGCCGAGGGAAAGGCTCCGAGCCTAGACGAGCGGGAGGCCGGCGGGCTGGTTGGTCGGTCCGTGGGTGCGTGGCTTTCGGGTGAGGCCGAGCCGCCACAGAGCGGGGATCCATCGCTTCCGGCCCGGCGCCCTAAGCCAAGGGAGGCCCTGCGGGGCTCCCCTTTCAATTGGCTCCGGGAGATTCGGAGGGGCCGGCCCGGGCCGGGGCCTCCCGGGGCCCAAGTGCCGGGCCGGAGCTCCGCCTCCCCGCCCCACCCCGGGGCCGCCCCTGGCTCGGACGGCCGCGGC
>NW_025384022.1:0-1894 GCF_016433145.1 Gracilinanus agilis
GAGAGAGAGAGAGAGAGAGAAAACAGAAAGAGGGAGAGAAAGAACCCCCAGAATAAATACACAGAAGGAGGGGGAGAAAGAGAGAGAGAAAACAGAAAGAGGGAGAGAAAGAATCCCCAGAATAAATACAAAGAAGGAGGGAGGGAGGAGAGACAGAGAGACAGAGAAACAGAGAAAGGAGAGAAAGAACACCCAAAGTACACAGAAAAAAATGAGAGAGACAGAGAGACAGAGAGAGATGGGGAGAAAAAGAGGGAAAGAGAAAAAAATGAGATTGAGTCAACTAATTTGAAGTGGGATTCCCCATCTTTCTCTCCCTTTCCTTCTACTTCTTCAAATGAGGAAACCCCTAATCTTTGCTCCAGACTAGCCTTAAAGCTGGGGCAAGGGATATAGGGACTTGGAACCACAAGGTCTTACCCATGTCACTGGATGAGCATATCTAATTCAGATGGAGGGAGTGGGAAGACTCCCTCAGAACACGCTAGTGTTTTGAGCCAAGGTCTGGTCTGGGAAAGTGATAGAGGAAATATTTTTCTCTCTCTCCCTGATTGGATCAGTTTTCTGGCTTCCACTGAACTTGTGTACTTCAGTACACAATGCTGCCAGGGCAGCACTGACAAACACTTTGCATTCTGTGTTCTTTGTTGCATGGAATGGTGTCATGGTTGACTTGCCATCCCACACCCTGGGTGGTTGGGTGTTGGGTGCAGTTTTCTCAGGGTAGTTGGTGGATTCTCTCACCTTCATTGGCTCTCTCCCAGCAGAGAGTTTTCTTACTGTCAGTCTCTGTTCCAGGGAGCTTAATTAGGATGGTTTTTTTTTTTTATTTCTCCCCTTAGATGCATAACCATTATGCCTCAGGTCCTTCCAACTTTCCGGGACCTGTTTCCTTCTCATTTTGGAGAATGAGGAAGCTGAGATAGAAAAAAGGCTGGGATCATCCCTTGGAACAGAGGAATCCAAGGGTTTTTTCAACTCTGGGTCTTGTGAACTGATATCTATGAATGAGTTCATGAGTGTTTTAAATTGAGGACAAGGGTAAATGAAAAACTAGGATGTTCGTTATTTGTGAATAGGGATTTTTTTTTACCATGATACAATTTTTAATAATTGTTTTTGACATCTGTGATCCACGTTGTCTCCCTCAATCCTACCTCTCCCCCATCTCCAAGACAGCAGGTAATGGAATCTAAGTTGAACATGTGTTATCATACAATACATATTTAATAGGGATTTTTCAAAAAACAGAATCTCAAATGTCAGAATCTGTTGTGTAGGACCATGAAGATTTGTTATGAGGGCTTTTCCTCCTTTCTTTTTTGTTGTTCATTTGGGAAATGAGAGGGAACAAAATATATGCAAAATAATTTTTAAAAGAAAAAAATAAGCAGAATTTCAGATGGAAGGTACCTCAAAGATCAGGTAGGTCAATTTTTATCTCACCAAGAATTCTTATTACAGGATTAGCTAATCTATTTATTATATGCCATTAGTTTAAAAACAAAATGAGGGGGCAGCAGAGTGGCTCAGTGGATTGAGAGCCAGACCTAGAGATGGGAGGCCCTGGGTTCAATTTTGGCCTCAGACACTTCCTAATTGTGTGACCCTGGGTAAGTCACTTAACCCCCCTTGCCTAGTCCTTATTCACTCTTCTGCCTTGGAGCCAGTACACAGTGTTGATTCTAAGATAGAAGGTAAGGGTTTAAAAAAGAAAGAAAGAAAAATAGTCCCTAACCTCAAGAAGCATATATTACTTCTCCATTCGTAAGAACTAGAGAATGAAGTTTAGGAAAAGCAGCCAAACTGAGTTGTAAAGGGAACACACGGCATGATTGGAGGGAGAGAGTAAAAAAATGCTGAATTTAGAGTCAGAGGACCTAGGTTCAAATAT
>NW_025384023.1:0-9504 GCF_016433145.1 Gracilinanus agilis
ATATATATATATATATCTTTACAAATATTACCTAATTTTATCACCACACCAATCCTGGGAAGAAGATGCTCTTATTATCTACACTTTTCAGAGGAAGAGACTGAGATACGCCAAAGTCAAGTGATCTGCCCAGGATCATAAAGCTAGGAAGTGTCTGATGCTGGATTTCAACTTAGTTTTCTGTATTCCAAGATCAGTTCTGTCCATTGTGCTACCTATACCAACATGAGAAGTATATGAAAGGGAGCATGTATTTAAAAAAATACTAGAGTGATCTAACAGAAATACATAATATAGATTAGTTTCCCAACATTGGACTAAAATTTCATATATATCTCAGAGGTTAGCTGATATAATAAGAATAGTAGGTTGGGAGTTAAAGGACCTGGATTATAATGCTAGATCTGTCATTTACTGTAACTTGGAAGCATGGTGACTTGGGACAAGTCACATCATCACAAACTATATAACCCTTCCCAGATTATTTCACCTGCCTCTACTGAGGTTCCATAGGATGCTTAGTCATGTAGAAATGATTCAGTGAGTCTGATTCTCCCATTGCTATGCTCTTTTCTGGATGCAAATTAAGTCCTGTATTGTGTCTCAGGTCACCAGGCTGTTAGGCAGTATACTGAAACTGTAACTTACTGAATGGCTTCCAAAGAGGGCTAGCTTCCAATCAGGGAATAGCTTAGGCTCTGGGAGAGTCCATCCCAGGAAATTCTAAAGAATCAGCCAATCAAACTATACTTTTCACATGCAAATCTGTAACCACTTGCAAAATTACCCTCTTCTCTCATTTGTACCTGCATGCAAGAATAGGACTCTTGTACCTGTGAATATCCAAGCAAGATTGGCACCTCTTTGGACAGAATTTCTACCAGGTGACAAACTCAGTTTCTAGTGCCCAGAACACACATTTAAAGTCCTTGTTGGCATCAAAACCACAGAGGTATATTCTGGCTTAACAGACCATAGGAATACCAGGTGTGTCAGACTAGGACAAGAGAAAAAAAAAGCTTCAACAACTATATTGCCTCAACAGAATAAAATCAGGAAATGTACTAATTAAAAGAACATTTAATTGGTTAATGAGTTTTTTTCCAAGATAGGCAGAAAGATAAGAAAAGAAAGAAATGTCCAGTTAAACTGAGTTGTACATTTAAAAAACTGAAGCAAGATCGTATTTGCTGTTTTCAGTGAAAGGCTTGCATTGAGATATATCACTTCAGTATCTAACAATTTAATTCATTTACAGCAATGTGTAAATTCCACCAAATGAGCTGTATTGAGACAAGTTATTTTTTTCTATACTCTTTGTTTGGTCTTAATAGGCAAGCTACCTCTTGCATTACTAAGTAGATTGGACTCCAGTCTTATTCTCAAGGGAGAGCAAAAAGTTGCATTCAATGATAGTGAAATTCTCAGCTTTCTGCTTCATTTGCTGCCCTCACTCACTCCCAACCCTACCCCCTTCTACAATCCCCCATTCTCACCACTCCACACACCCCCATAAAAATTGTCCCTTCAAGTTAAACAGTTATTTTTGGCTTATACAATTTCAATCAAACTCCACCGAATTGCGAAATCATGCCACAAAATGATGCTTAATAATTTTCAAGTTGTTTGGGGAAGTCTTTTCATGTCAGGTGTTCCTTACTCTTCAAATACATTCCACCCCCTGAAATTTTCTGAATGACCAAATGATAAGTGATTTGCTTTCCTTCTTTCCTTAGGAATGATTGAATTCCACATGTATCACCATAAAGACATGGAAGATGAAGTAGGCAGAGGAAAATTAAACAGACCTCACTTATATAAAGGAGATGTAGCAGAAGTGAATCTTATGAAGAATAAGACCTATGTGTAGTATCTTCAAAAGACCATTTGTATTTTATTCCATGGAAAATGTTTGGAATACTAGATATATAACTAAACAAATGGCATTGTCATATATGACTCTGTAAGACTAAACACTTAGAAGTGATTATTTTGATTAGAAAAATAATCTATGATCAGAGAATTTGAAATCTTCCTAAAGAGGTCAATAAGAAAATGGGAAAGACTTTGATTTAAAATGGCTTTCAAATCATAGATTTAACAGATCTTTTTTTCTGCTTATTAATTCATTTAACTTGAGTAAATGTATCTATAAAAGAAGGGTCCTTAAACAAAGTCTTTCTGTCAGAAGCAAAGACTGACAAGCAACTTTTGAGAAATATAAACTCCCGGTTGTTGTTGTTGCATGTGTGTGTGTTTTTTAACTCTACTAATCTAATTTGCATTAGAGATCCTCTTTGTTCAATCTGGGGAGGGGGTTATTTATTTAAGCAGCTCTTTAATACCCTCACTTCATAATAGAAGATTTACAGGTATGAAACCAAACTGGTGGCAACTCCTTACCAGTTTAATGCAAATGGGGAAGTGAATGCTCCGTGGGAACAATGCAGAAATTCTTCCACATGACTTCCTCCAGATGAATTGCTGATAGAGTGCCCCACTGTTACAGGGTGTATTACTGACAGCAGGAAAAGTTAACCCTGCCCCCCTACCCCTTCTGAATAAAGTTATTAAAGCAGATCAAACTAATTAACAGTAGCTTAGCTCTATTGATTGTACTGATCCCTTCTTTGGAGGTGCTGAAGAATGTCTTTCCCGTGCCACAAAAAGTCTATTTTGGAAGAGGTTGATAGGCATCATGGATGGTTTTGGTCTCTTGGGGAAATTTCCATTTTTTTGAACATTGCTTTAGATAGCAGGCCCATGTAGGACAGAGAAAGACAAGTTCTGTGGGTACTACTCTCACTAGTAATAGGTAGTATTTATAGAGAGCTCTAAAGTTTGCAAAGCACTTCTCTAAGTGGTACCTAATTTAATCATCAATATAACTCTAGAAAAAAAGATATTATTATCATTTTATACCTGAGAAAACTGGGGAAGACAAAGGTGAAGTGACTTGCCCAGGATCACACAACTGGTGTGTATCTGAAGTGGGATTTGAATTTAAGTCTTCCAATGCATCACCTAGAACTCAATGCCAATGCATTGTCATCTGTTGAAAGTAAGATATTTTACAAAATGAGGTTGGAAAACTTTGATTCTGAAAACATTAGCAAATGGCTTCATATTCGCTACAGAGAAAAATTACATGAGGAAATATTTCCTTACCCATTTTATTTCATGATATTTTAATTTTCATTTTTTCATGGTCATACCATGTTAAGTTATTCTATCTTGCTTCCCACTTTATTCCTTTGGGTAATTCTTATCTGCTTAAAAAAGAATATAAGCCCCTAATACTTATTTTGTTATTACATTTTTGTGATTAATGAAAAGTAAATATATTTGACCTCATGAGAAACTATTATTCTATAATAAAATGTAAATTCCCTGAAACCAGGGACTAATTCACATTTTTCTTACTATAAATGCAAGGTCTAGCATGATGCTTGACACATAAGATACACTTAGTAAATGCTTTCAGAATTTTGTTAAATATTAACTGTTACATTTAATAATATTTTGTATATTGATTGATTTGCCCACTTGTTGTAAGTGATAAGATACCCAATAAACCAATCACAATAACAAGCTTTAACTAAATGCAAAAAGTCCTTGGAACCTGAATGACTTTACATAATAATTTTGTTCCAATAGGCTAGGGAATTTGGTCACAACCCATAAGAGCAATCTTGAAATGATCGAGCTAGTTTAGAACTGCGGTTATTTAAAAAGTTATAATAAGGTGGCATTTTGGTACATCAGATTTCTGATCTTCCCATAATAGGTAATTTGTTGCTGCCCTTTATCAACTCATGGAAATGAATCCCTTGAGACCTAAGGAAAAATTGAATGTAGCTAAATGGCTTTCCGAGGAGCCCAACAAAGAAATTATACCATACATGAGTAGAAATCCTGGGGTACCCGATAAAGGGGAGGAAAAACCTCCCAGCAATGATGAGCTATGTTTCCTTCTTTGCCACATGTGATTTCTGAGTTTGAGCCCACTTTCCCCTGGTTTCTGTATGTACCTGTGGGAGAATCTGTCATACTTTGGGATGACAGGAAGAGAGGAGAATATTTTGTACCAACTGTTCATTCTATTCCACCTAAGAAATTTCCCCTTCCTAAAAGTTACTTAAACTGTGTAAAATGATTCTCAATTTGGGGGATGCAAAGAAATATAGCAGTGCGAGTTTGAATTGAAGAATCCTCTCTGGCTCCTCAGGAGTGCTTCGTAGAACTTTAGGTATAAATACAATCTTGTTCTATATTCCACGATGTGAGACTTATCTGTGAAAGTGAAAGCAGTATAAGGTTCTTCAAAAATCATAGCAGTTATATATAGCCATTTAGTCATGCAACATCTCCCAAATATATGCCCTTTTCTTCACACACAGCCACCACTCTGATTCAGGTCACCATTACATCACACCTAAACTATTGCAAGAACCTTCTAGTTGGAATCCTTGCCTCTCCTCTCCACTCTAAAACAATCTACTTACAACTACTGAAGTGATTTTTCTGAAGTGCTTGTATGGTCTTATCACTCCTTTAAACACAGTGACTTCCTATTATCACCAGAATCAAATATAAATTGTTCCATTTGCTATTTAAATCCCTTAAGAATGGACTGTTTCCTACCTTTCTAGTCTTTTAGACTTTAATCCTCTTCACATACTCTATGAACCATCTACAGTGGCCTATTTGTATGAAACACCACACTGGATTTCCTGACTCCTTTCTTTTTCCCTGGCTGTCTCTCATGCCTGGTATCTTCTGTCCCTTCATTCCAACCTCTCAACTTCCTTCAGAATTCCATTCAAATTTCACCTTCTACAAGAGGTCCTTCCAGTTCTTCTGACTCCCTTCTAGTGACTTCCAGCTGAGAATGTCTTCTATTTATCCTATATGTATATTGGATGTATATAGTTGGTTGCATGTTGTCTCCCCCACCAGAATGTGAGCTCCTTGGGATCAGGGACCTGTTTTTAACCTCTTTGTATTCCTAGGGCTTAGCATATTGTTTGGCACAGAGTAAGCACTTAATAATGCTAGTTGACTGAATGCAAAAGCTAGAATAAAAGTAAAGATGTTGATCTAATTCTTACAAACTT
The DNA here is from genome assembly GCF_016433145.1 of Gracilinanus agilis. NCBI lineage: Eukaryota > Metazoa > Chordata > Mammalia > Didelphimorphia > Didelphidae > Gracilinanus > Gracilinanus agilis. Next base: position 5,118 of record NW_025384023.1, read on the forward strand.
ATAAAAGTATCTCATAGAATTATCATTTTCAAGGATCATCATTCTGACTCTCAGCTTTTAAATGGGACTAAAAAATATCTGGAAAAAAAGAAAAAGATTATCAATAGAGTTAAGTATGCATTTAACATTTTAAGGAAGAAGATTGTATTATATTTCCTTGTAAAATTTTACTATAAATCTACCCCACTTAAAAATAACACACTGGGGCAGCTGCGTAGCTCAGTGGATTGAGAGTCAGGCCTAGAGACGGGAGGTCCTGGGTTCAAACCCGACCTCAGCCACTTCCCAGCTGTGTGACCCTGGGCAGGTCACTTGAGCCCCATTGCCCACCCTTACCACTCTTCCACCTATGAGACAATACACCGAAAGTACAAGGGTTTAAAAAAAAATAACACACTTTCTAGTACTTTGATGAAAATCTAGTATTATGAAATAGAAATGTGAAGGCATGGTAATTCACATTACATAAAAATTATTTACCTTCATGTAGGTAGTTGGGGTTTCTTCAAAGAGGGAATTCCTCTGCCATATTTAAAATGATTAAATTCAATTCAAAGATCATTAATATTTTCATAATTCTTCAGACAGTTTTTTTTCAGAAATACACTTAATTGCCTGAATTGAGTCACATATTTTTAAAGTTAATTGTATGATAATGGAAAAATAGAATAGAAAATAATACTTTATTGGTTTCATCATAGGAAAAATAATAATCTGATAACTATATGCTAACTTTTTCATTAAAAATAAATTAAAAATATTAAAGAATAACAGCTGAATATTGAAATTTTTGAATTCTGATCATTGAAAAGAGGCCTATGGCCAAGACATAACTAAATTAAATCATAAATACTTAAAAGAACAACATCATTTCTTGCTATATTCCAATTTAATTTGTCTTCCTTGACACCACCACTTTGGCTCAAATCTTCTTGGATACCATAGTGTTGAAAAAACTTTTCCTTGCTATAAGCTGGAGAGTTGGTTTTAATACTTTTATATGCATTGTCAACTCAGCCAAACAATCCTATGGAGAGTTGGCTTTCTACCAAGAATTGTCAAAAATCTTTTTAATGTGGCTTTTCATTTTCTTTGTGACTGTAATTGCATTTAAATCTACAGAAAATCTGGGAGAACATTGGATATCCTCTTAAAGCCAGGTGTGCATTAAACTTGTTTTTAAAAGGAAGGATCAAGCCTCTTCTTCTTGAAATCATCTTTTTTAGTGTCCAGGGATGTGTGATTTTTCTGTCAAATAAGAAAACATCTAATTGAGTAGCAGCTTAACATACCGAGGTCCATGCTAATCATTCTTTCATCTTTTTTCTCCATTCTTCCTGTGTTACAGTGGAGAGAGTGCTAGATATTGAGTTATAAAGACCTGAGACTGGATCTTGCCTCAGATCACCGTGGTCATCTCATTTAATTTTATTCATGCTTTTTTCTCATCAGTAAAATGAGGATAATAATAGCATAATATCTCACAGGAAAGTTGTATAGATAAAATGAGATAAAGTATGAGAAGTGCTTTGCAAAACTTAAAGTGCAATGTACCTATTAACTATTATTATTCTATTCTCTAGCTCCGACTTAATAATGGTACCAAGAAAATACATATGAGTATTTCCATGGGAAGAAATGGACAATTAGGGAAAGAGCAGATCTAGAAACTAATAGTTTGTAGTCTAGGTTGTTCTGATCTCTAAAGATCAAATCTCATTCTGGCTACTGCCCTCGTTTCTTCCTCTAAATTTTAAGAGAGTCTGAAAGACTTCTTAGAACCATGTGGTAGTTTTTGTGGAACATTGTGAGTTGAAATTTATCACAGACATAAATTTGCTGAGAACCATATAAGTCAAATAGAATAGGTTTCCTAATGCTTAGAGGATGTAGGCATAAAATATCCCCCACCCTCTTAACAAAAATATCCAACATGGCAGCGAAAGCCGTCTTCTACCCCTAAAGGAATGAGAGCATTTAAGAAGTAAGAAGGGAAACTAAAAAATCATATGTTCTATATACTATTGGGAAATAAAACTACTGACTTATCAGTAGCATAGATACAGTATTATTTCAAAAGGGATTTGGATGGAATTAGCCACAATCATTTTGTCCTTGTCCTTCTTGCAATAATAAGAGTAATATTAAAGTACTTACTCTGTCCCAAGCACTGTGCTAAGTATTTTATGATTATTATTTCATTCGATCCTCACAAAATCCTTGAAACGTAGGTGCTATCCTTAGCCCAATTTTACAAATGAGGAAATTGAGGCAAAAGAGGTTAAATGAATTGCTTAGAGTCATATAACTAAGTAAGCATTTGAAGCCAGACTTGAACTTAGTCTTTACTGACTCCAGACTCAACTCTATCTACTGTGCCAGCTAGTTGCTCCACATCCAAAGATACCCATTTAGGCACTGGATAGTTGATGCTTTATGCCTTTATGGGACTGAGCCAGTGCCTTTGGCCCCATATTTACACCACCATCCTCCTGGTTGACCAACATGATTACTGAATACTCTCTTATATTTCATACATGGATTGTTGTCTTTCACCTTTACAAGTATTCTTATTACATAATGAGATCCAGTACAGATCACTAGAATTTTAAGCTACAAATTGCTATTACCATGGGCATAAAACGAACGATTCTTTTGAGTTCATTTGGACCAAACAACGGCCACCAGGTCAGTGCAAGACATAAGAAAATATCTCCAAAAATACATCCTCTTTTGGAACTTGAAATAGAAACCCTGAGATTCTGCAAGGAACATTTGCACAGCCTCCCATGCTTCCCATTGAACATTTTAAATGGGTTGAAAGACCCAACAGACACCTTTTCTTAGATTCATAAATAGGCTCCCACCTCATATTAAAGGCCTGAGTTTAATTTGTTTAATATTCCCAACACTAACGATGCCTATTTAAGACATCCTTTTAAAAGTTTGTAACATTAATTTAATGGAAAAATGCCAATACTACTCTAAGAACTCTATTAGATTTTCTCCCTGTTAAATTAATGTTACTAACTTTTAATGGATGTTGTAATTAGATGTTATTATTAACAGGAATATTACCCAAATTAAAATCAGACCCTGAGAGAGACACAACTTACATTTACAAGTGCATAAAGCATAAGTATCTGGACATTATACATACAAGTCATGGGGCCAGATGGCCTGGGCTTTGTTTCCCCCAGAACCTGCCGTCTAACCAGGCATACGTAGTTCTGTTAGCATATAACGTCTGCAGAAACAGCACAACTATTAAGGCACCCACTTACGAAAGGAAGTGATGGCTTCTCCACCGGCTCTGGCAGAAGAAGGGGGAGAGCCATCTCCCAATTTCACACTCAATTTAAAGGGTCACTTTCAACCCAGCCTGATTGGGTTCGGCAGTGTGAAATTGATTGTTTGGGTTGTAAAGCTTGCCTGCCTTCCCAGCCAATTTAAAAAAAGAGTCCACTAAGCTGCTAGCTTATTATGAGCTACAGAGCTGGGACAGAAGGAATGTCATGAATTCAAAGCTACCAAGCCTATCTTTTTGGCAAACGAGGACAAGAGACAAAGTTCTATTTCAGGTTGGAGGTAAAGTCATGTTGGGACGAGATGTCCACTGCACCTGGGGTGGGTGCTAACAACATTGCCATCATTAGTGCAACAGCACCCCGACTAAAGGACGTGGATTTGAGGGCTCCCTGAAACAAGGAATGGGACTTTCCCTAAAAGAGTTTCAATCACTCTGAGAGTCTTCCTTTGCTCATGTCATCTCATTATCAGTTCCCCAAATAACAATGTTAAAGAAATTTTTATTTTAAAAATAATTTCATGAGTACATTTAAAAATTTTTCTTTCATCATTGTTATTATTTCATTGAAAGAAGAGGATTAATTCCAAAAGAAGACCAAATACTTAAGTTAGAGGACAATAAATAGGCACTGAAATCTTTGGATCTGAAACTAGTCCCATAGCTATTGACTATCTAAAACAGTGGTTCCCAAACTTTTTTTTGGCCTACTGCCCCCCTTTCCAGAAAAAAATATTACTTAGACCCCTGGAAATTTATTTTTTTTAAATTTTAATAGCAATTAATAGGCAAGATAAATGCACCTGTGGCCATCACCACTTTCCTGGATCACTGCAGCACCCACCAGAGGGTGGTAGCGCCCACTTTGGGAATCACTGATCTAAAAATAAAAAGTTCCACAGAAAAGTAAAGACAATTCTGAGAGGACATAAATAAAGTATTTTCAAATCAACTTGACAAACATTTATATGTGAATGTTGTAGTCTCTGGGATTGTAGCAAATTTTCAGTAAGGACCTTGCTCCCATGATAATAATGGACATTTAGACATATATATATATATATGCATATATATATGTAT
>NW_025384024.1:0-7500 GCF_016433145.1 Gracilinanus agilis
ATATATATATGTATATATATATATACATATATTAAGTTATATAAATTAACTATACCAATTAACTACCAAAAATTATTTTCTAAAACTATTCTCTTTGATACTTTCTTCTCTCTAGGATTTCAGAATACCATTCTGTCCTGGTTCTCCTCCCACCTAACAGACCAATCCTTCTCAGTCTTCTTTGCTCCATGTTCATCCAGGTCATGCCCTCTAACTGTTGGTGTCTCTGGGATCTTTCCTGGCTCCTCTTCTCTTCTTCCTCTATTCTACTTCACTTGATGATCTCATCAGCCCCCATTGGTTTAGTTATCATCTCTAAGCTGATGATTCTCAAGATTACCTATTTGCCCTAACTTCTTAGCTGATTTCCAATCTCTCATCTCCAAATGCCCTTCAGACCACTTAAAGTGGATGCCCAATAGACATCTGAAACTAAGTATATTTAAAAGAGTATTTATTATCTCCCCAGCTCCAGATTTTTTGATTATAATGGAATTCAACACCATCCTCCCAGACCCTCAGCTCACAAGGATTCTTCCTCTATTCCTCCCTCTCTCTTCCCCCCTCGATTTCACCTCTGAAGCGTCTCTCCTTGATTTCACCTTTGCTGCATCTCTCCAATAAGCCCCCTTTTCTCTTCTGACACTTTTCATCCTCATTCCTGGACTATTGCAACAGCTTGCTAATGGGTCAGCCTGCCTCAAGTCTCCCAACTCTGAATCATCCCCCTTTCAGCCACCAAAGGGATTCTTCCAAAGTACAGGTCCAACCACGTCACCCCCTCTAATCAATAAGCTTCAGTGATTCCCCAGCACCTCTAGGATTAAACACAAAGTGCTCTGCTTGGCTTCAAGGCCCTTCATAACCGAAGCATCCCTGCACCTTTCTGGTCTTCTTATCCCTTTTTCCTTTCCCCTCTCCAAGTCCTCTTCATTTTAGTATTAGTGGTCTCTTTTTTGTTCCAGGAACAAGACCCTCCATCTCTCACCCCTGAGCATTTTCTCTGACTGTTTCTCATGAGAGGAGTGTTCCTTCTTCTCCTCCCAAGCTCCTAACTTCCCTGATTTCCTTCAAGTCCCAGGTAAAATCCCATCTTCTACTTGACCCCCATTGCCCACCCTTACCACTCTTCCACCTATGAGCCAATACACAAAAGTTAAGGGTTTAAAAAAAAAAATCCCATCTTCTACAGGAAGCCTTTCTAAACCCCTCTTTATTTTAGTGCCTTATGCCTTTTCATTATTTCCTATTTCTATTTATTATTATATTATTATATTCCTGTTTATAGTTTCTTTGTTTCTATCTGTCTACTCGGATTGCCCTATGTGCCAGCCAGTGTTGTCGTTGCTGATGGAGAGCTTTGACAGGGGCACGACTAGGATTTTTCGCCCTTGAACTAGGACAGAAGGTACAAAGCTTTCTTCTTTTTCTTGCTAGTACTTTCAACACTGAATGGAGTTAAGATGCAGAGAGAGCTTCGTTCCCATTTACACTTGGCTGGCCCCCAGGAGGGTGGCTTTGGGTGACACCTTGGTCCTACAAATCTTCCGTCCCCTCCTGCTCTGTTGTCCTGGCTGGATGAGGGCCTTTTGGTCGGGCCCTTCATCACGGCCGCCCCAGACAGGACATTCATCGCCTTCCCCACTTACGGCCTCTCGTGGGCCTTTTCTTTCAGTGGCCAACAGACAGACACCTCATTCTTTACCCTTCTTGAATGGGGACTCTTTCTGTTTCTTGGAAATGCCCCTCAAGGGCTCCAGAATCCCTTTCTCTGAGGAAAACAGTGACTCCTGCTGAGTGAAATTCCACCGATAGCACCGACACAGACGGTGTTGTTCTCTTTCTTAAAGAGAAATTTTTTTAACTCCATTTAACTCTTTTTTTTCAATTCTGCTCAATGGATCAGGCTTGGCCATTCAGAGGCCACCTGGTTAGCAGCCGTTGTCTTTTTCAAGTGAAATTAGATTCTTTACTTGAGGGCTGCAAGAGTGGAGGCAACGGACCCCATTAATTGAGAAGAGAAACTTTGGGGCCCGGGAAAGAAGCCTGGCGAATCAGGAGGAGGTCAGGGAAGATGGCATCAGTTTGGCAGGGACTGTACAGATCGAAGGGTACACAAAAGGAGAGGGAGCCCCCGACACCCTCACTGGCAAAAAGGCAGAGTCCTTGGGGGTTTGTTGGGTGATTTGCTTTTCACATTTCAGCTCTGGAAAAGATCAGTGGCTGGCGCTATTGTTTGTCTTAACTTAATTCTAAAGAAAGAAGGAAATACCCAGGGAATTCCATTCCATTGGCACATTTACTCTGTGGCTACCATATGCCACAGGGCAGCTAGGTGGCGCAATGGATAGAGTGCTGGCCTTGGAGTCAGGAGGACTCATCTTCAAGAGTTCAAATCTATCCCCAGATGGGGCAGCTGGGTAGCTCAGTAGATTGAGAGTCAGGCCCAGAGATGGGAGGTCCTGGGTTCAAATATGACCTCAGACACTTCCCAGCTGTGTGACCCTGGGCAAGTCACTTAACCCCCATTGCCTAGCCCTTACCACTTTTCTGACTTGGAACCAATACATAGTATTGATTCCAAGATGGAAGGTGAAGGTTTATTTAAAAAAAAAATCTATCCTCAGACACTTACTGGCTTAATCCTTTTTGCCTCAGTTTTCTCATCTGTAAAAGGAACTAGAAAACGAAATAGTAAACCACTCCAGCATCTTTGCCAAGAAAATCCCCCCAAAAGGGTCGCAAAGAGTCCGACAAGACTGAAAAACCACTGAACAACAACTTCGTGCCAGGTGCTGTGCTAAGCCCAACACAAAGACAGAAGCAAAAGCAGAGTCTGCCTGCAAGGAGCTTCCATTCTAGAGTGCTGTAGTGATGTAAAGAGACAGGTCATTGCAAAGTATATGCAAAGGGGTTGGGGCAAGAGCAGGAGAGGATTAAGGGCTGAGGAAGCAAGAGATCAGGAAAGGCTTCTTGTCTGAGGTGGCTCCTGGGCTGAGTCATGAGGAAAGCCAAGGATGCTGTGCCGCGGAGGGAAGAAAGGAGAGTGTCCTAGCCATGGAGGACAGCCCGTGCAAGGGGAGACAGCACGTCACATGATAACAAGGATGCTTGTGTACGTAGAGTATATGACAAGGAGTGATAGGCAACGTCTAGAAAGGTAAACTGAGGCCAGGCTGTGGAAGAGTTCCGAGTCTATCCTAGAAGCCACAAGTGAGCCACTGAACCTTCTTTGCAGCAGAGTACCGCGGTCACGTTAGACTTGGGCTTTAGAAATATCAGCCTGGCAGCCGTGTAGGGGATGGACTCCCAGGAGAGTCATGTAGGGAGGCAGGATGAAGTAACCCTTCCAATATCTACCAAGCATTTATCAGGCATCTCCTATGTGCCAGGCACTGGGCTAAGTGCTGGGAGAGACAAAAGGCAGTTCCAGCCTCAGTGACCTCCCAGTCCAATGGGGGAGCCAACAGGCAAATATATTGAAAGCAAACTATGTACAGGATACATAGGAAATAATCAACAGAGGGGACGTCCTGGAATTGAGGGATTGGAGAAGACTCCCTGTGGAAGGTGGGGTTTTAGGCAGGACTTGAAGGGAGCCAGGGAGCTCAGTGGTCAGAGAAGAAGGGGGCACAGAGGGAAGATGCTGGAGTTAAGAGGGATTGGAGAAGACTCCCTGTGGAAGATGGGACTTGGAAGCCAGGGAGCTCAGTGGTCAGAGAAGAAGGGGGCACATTCCAGGCATGGGAGCAGTCAGAGAAAATGCCAAGAACCTAGAGCTGGTGTTTCTGGTTTGTGAAGCATCCAGGCAGCCAGTGTCCCCGGATGGAGGAGTACACATCGAGGGCAATATCCTGCCCTCATTTATTATAGGGGTACCCTCCTGGAGAATGAATAATGTAACACTCAGAATTCCTCTCCGTGGACACCCAGCAAATTATTCCACATAGGAGGTCCTTTGTGGGTAAGCATCCACTCAGCGTTTTAGCTTGCAAAGCCCCCACCAATGCGTTTACTTTGACTAAGGAACAGGATACATATTTCAACAGAAAAGGCATTTGATCAGATCGGATGGCAAATTCAATAAGAGATTCAAAGGAGCATATTCTCCCATAGGCCACCTGCCACAACTCTGGGGAGAGATTTCACTCCAGAAGAGAGGGTGTGAGGCCAGGAGGACATGCGTAGCGGGTGGCGTGCTGCTGAGCTGTGTGAGTGGAGAGCAATCACGCAGGAATAGGTATGGCCAGGCCGAGGGAATGCGCACCCCTGACGTGACGTCCTCTGATGATGTCACTAGGTTGATTTCCACAGTGCTCTGCTGGTCACTGAGTCTGTGCTCTTCTGCTTCGTGTCACATCATATCTGTCCATCTCTAGCCCTGATGTTTCTTGAGCTAGTCTCTGCGAGCATAGGCTGGCCTGCTCTTCAGCTTCTTTTGGTCATCAGAAGAGAAAATATTTGCAAATAGCACACAAATCTGGACTCAGACACTTCCTAGCTATGTGACCTTGAGCAAGTCACTTAACCCCCATTGTCTAGTCCTTTCTACTCTCCTGCCTTGGAACCAAAACACGGTATTTACTCTAAGGTGGAAGTTTAAGGGGTTAAAAAAATACTTAGCACGATGCCTGGCACATAGGTGCCATAAAAAGGCCCATTTCTTCCCCCGCCTCCCTTCCCTTCATCATCTATTGCTCTCTGCTACCATCTACTGGATTGAAGTTACCATTCAGTCATTTCCATGTTGTCAAACTCTTTGGGATCCCTTTTGGAGTTTTCTTGGCAAGGAGACTGCATGGTTTGCCAGTTCCCTCTCCGGCTCATTTTACAGATGAGGAAACTGAGGCAAATCAGCTTAAGTGACTTGCCCAGGGTCACACAGCTAGTAAGTGTCAGAGACCAAAGTTAAATTCAGGGACATGAGTCGTCCTGATGCCAGGAAGAATGGTGGGGGCAAGCCCTACAGAGAGACATTCCAGGGTTAATAGGCTGAAGGGTGACAGGCACTCCAAAGTGAGGAGGCACCAGGTATGACAGGAAATTCCAGGATGAGTCAGCAATAGAGAAGACACTTTTTGAAGTCTAGAAAGTAGAAAACAGAGCTGGTGGGTTTTGAGTTCTAGAACCCAGCACAGTGCCCAGTAGATAGGAAGTATTTAATAATAAGCATTGGATTCGAAATTTGCATCAGATCTTCTCTGGTGCCTTTTGATTGACACACAGACTTGCTCATGTACTTCTGGTTTTAAATTTCCTCAAATTGAATACATCTCAGGAAGCAGAATTCCTGGAATCAATTGTGGCTTCCCACGAGATTTAGTTGGGTCAAACAGATCCTGCTCTTCTTCCTGTGTGATTTTCCTTGTCCCACCTCCCAACCTTTGCACATCTCATGCCTTGATTATACTCCCTCATTCCCCCTTTCTAGTTTTCCTTCAAAGTTCAGCTAAATTCCTCTTCCCATATAAGACTTCTTCTTACTCTAACTCTAATACCTTCTTCTTCCTACCTCTAAAATTTCTCTTGCTATCATTCGTTTACATTTGTACCCATTTATGGGATTTTCTCCTTTTGATTGTAAACTCTGAGGGAAAGAGATGCTTATTTGTCTTCGTAGCCTCAGTGCCTGGCCCTTTGCATATAACGTATATGATAATAAATAATAATTTTTATAGCCCTTTAAGGATTGTAGGTCACCAGAGAGATACTGTCTCATTTGACCCTGACAATAATCCTCTAAGTTAAAGATGAGATTTTTTTTTAACCAAGCCTGTGATTTGATCAGCACAGGGAACTCCCAATGAATGAACTCCTTCTACCAATAGAGGAAGGCACCTGTTGTGGAATTTATAGTCTTAACAGTAGTTGCCAAGAGTCACTTGCCTAATCATGAAGCTACTTAATGTCAAATGCAGGAGACAAACCTATGTCTTCTTAACTTTCCATTATACCGTTTTTATTGTGCCTATTTAACAGAGGAGGAAACTGAGGCTGAGAATAGTTAAGTGACTTGCCCAAGGTCTCATAGCTAGTAAGTCTCCTCTACGGTTTCTATTTCCAAGTCCAGCACTTTCACTATTGTTCGGTTTCCTCTACAAGGGCTGACTGATTTCTCAACTAGTAATAAACTTCTTTAGGCATTTGAAAAAAAAATTATCAGAAGATTTTTTTTTTTGCTGTGCATAATTTTGTAACCTTTTCAGACGTTTGTAATTACCAAAAGCATTCCATTTCTCTTATGTGTTGATGAGTGACTCCAGAACAACACCTCCTACTCCCCTGGTCACCAAGGTCACTCTTATTTACCAGGACAAAGGTGCTATTTACTACCTAATGGGCCAGCTATCCTGGAAGGAAGGAACTGTGTCATGGAGGACAAAAGGTCCCATCCTTATAAACCAAAGGTCTTTCCTTGAGGAAAAGTCTTAAACTATAACTTGAGATATCATTAAATCAGTGAGAGGCAAGTATATAGTGGGATAGGAGAAAGTATGTTCAACGAGGACTTAAGAAAGATGTGGGTGGCAGTTAGGTAGCACAGTGGATAGAATGCTAGAGTTCCAGGCCTGGAGTTTGGAGGACTTGGGATCAAATCTGGCCTCAGACACTTCCTAGTTGTGTGACCCTGGGCAAGTCACTTAACCCTATTTGCCTAGCCCTTGCCCCTCTCCTGTCTTAGACTTGATACTAAGATAGAAGATAAGAGTTTTAAAAAGGCGAGTGAGATCTGGGTTGATAGCTTGGTTGGTCATGGTCCTTCTTTGGGCCTTGGCAAATTGTGTTTATAACATGTGAATGATTTGCCATTTTCTTCTCTAGCTCATTTCACCTCTCCCTCCTTCCAAAACATGAAAAAGACAAGTCTCATTTGACTTAATTTTTCTTGAGGCTCGCTTTCTTCTTCTTTTCCATAATATTTTCTTTCATTCCTTAATTACATGAATAAAATCCTTTTTACCCTCTTTGTTTAAAAGTAGGAGTCAAATTCTCACCCTTTTTCTCTTTACCTCTCTCCCTCCCTTCTCTGAGATGACAAGCAATCTGCAAATATTGACCAACTACACTAGATTTTTGCCATAGTAGTCATTTTGTGAAAGAAAACTTGATCAACAAAGGAAGAGTGAAGAAATAGAGAAATACGGCGGTCCCAGTCTGCATTCAGATTCCTTCAGTTCTTCCTCTGAAGATGGACGGAGATTTTCCTCATGAGTCCTTGAAGATTGCCTTGGATCACTGTATTGCTAAGAATAGCTGAACCATTCGTAAATGTTCCTAAATATAATATTGTTGTTACTGTATACAATGTTTTCCTGCTTCTTTTGTGGCTCATTTTTAAAGGATTAGGAATGCATCCCAAGGAAAAGGCAAATTAAGAGTTCAGTGTTGGATTTAGAGTTAAGAAGACCTGAGTTCAAATCCTGTCTCTGACATTTGCTGATTGTATTACCATGGACAAATTGCTTGATCTTTCCCATGCTCAGTTTTGTCTTCTACAAA
>NW_025384025.1:0-8256 GCF_016433145.1 Gracilinanus agilis
ATATATATATATATATCTCAACAGGTACCTTTTGAGGATGTTCTGCATGTCTGAGGGCTTCCCTTTGTCCCAGCTCCCCAGACTCAAAAACTAGAGACCAGAGGCAAGCCTCCTGCTCCATCATTCAACATTCAGCCAGTCACTAAGGCTGTCTGTGTGTCTACACTTCTCTCCAACCCATACCCATATCCCCAATCTCCCTGATAATTCCTCCCTTCAGGATCTTATTCCTGTTAAAAAGAGTCTCCTTCCTGGGCTCTCTGCCTCTGTCTCTCCCCCTGAAATCCACACAAAATCCTTTCTGGACCTTCCCACCTACTAAGTGACCACCAAGAGGGAATGAGTACCTTCCAAGTGGCAGCTCAGAGGCTGGGGGTTAACAAAAGACTCTCGGGCTCCATCCCCTCACCTGAAGGACTAATGCAGGCATCAGGATTTATTTCCCAAAGTCAACAAGCTCAATAAAGGTTGTACCAAGCATCTGGCAAAGCACCTGGAGATCTCCGAAGATCAGGAAGCTGAGACAGGCCAGCACTCACCATCCATTGAAGTTAGTAGATCTGAGTTCTTGTTCACCATTTCTATCTCACAAGTAAGTTAAAGCTTCAAGAAAATGGGAATTGTTCTTGATATGAAGAGAATTAGGTGATTAAAGGATGGAGGCTATTGACTTGTATGGGAATTAAAATAGAAACTGATGGGCAGAAATAAATCTAGGAATATAGAAGAAGCTTTTTACCCCGAGGCTTCTAACTCTAACCCTAGGCTGAACTCCCTGGACTACTGCACAGACTCCTCATTATAATGGGAAGGAGGGACAGAAAGACTAGAAACTGGGTATAATGGAAATAACCCCATATTTGGAATTTGAAGATCTCAAACTCTCTGTGTTGCCAGTTACAACTACCTATACGACTTCGGGCAAGTTACCCTACTTCTCTAAAATGAGAAAATTGGATGAGAGGCTCTAAGACCTGTGCCATTAATCCTGTAAATCTATGTCACTCTCACAGCCAGATCTGAAGGCACAAAGGTCAAGGACTTCTCAGAACCACCTTTAAACCACTTTCCTCTTCCTGTCTTCCTTCCTCCTCAACTAAAAAGGAATCCAAGGATAAGCCCAGAAGCTTGAAGTCTCAGCAAGAGCCAGTGATGGAAGCTTTTCTCTATTCTACACCAAAGTATACTTTTCAGTTTTCACTGCTTTCCCCAGGTAACATCAGCTCTTCTTCCAGGGTACCCAGCCTGAGCTCCACTTTGCCCATCCTTGATGCATTGGCACCTCCAAAGCTCTCTTATTTATGCTTGTAGTAGCTTACTGTATCTACTCTTTTACTGTCAAACATCCAAAGACCTTGTTGAGGGCTTAAAAGTTTAGCTGAGACAAAAAAAAAAAAAGCCTAGAGGGCATTCCATTCATACAGTTCACAGACTGCTGACTTTGCTAAGGCTCTTTCTTTCATAGGTTGCTTTCTTTTTATTCCTCTCTCCCCAAAAACTAGACTCTGTCCTCAATCCATTTTTACTCTACCCACTCATCCACAGGATAATACCTATTCATCTTCTCCTGGAGGAAAATGCCTACATTCCCCCAATAAGCTCCCACAGGCACTTCTCAGCCCAGAGGCTCTCCTATGATGAACAAGTAAGTATATCTCACCCAAATCCCCTGTTCATCTATAGAAGAAATATCCCTTCATCTTCTCTAGCAAGAAATCTCCCATTCTTCCAAGAAGCCCCACAGGCACCCATAAGTATGTCCTACTCCTACTTCCTATCACCCAAATCCCCACCCTTTCTGCTCTGAGCCTTCCTCTCTCAGTACTAAGATCCTATATAGGGGGTAAAAGGGGTGAAGTTGACTTACCCACATATTACCAACACCACTCTAGAGATAACTGATAGAAATGCCTTGTGTCTTAAATGAGGAAGGGCAGGGAAGCATTCAGTAATCCAGGGACACAGGGAAATGACACTTTTCCAGGACAAATGTGGTGCTTTCTCCACACAGGTGTTCCGTCTCCTCTCCGTCCCGGGTGATCCAAGAATGTGGGTATAAGAAGCCAGACACCTACCTGAAATTTGGAGTGTCCATCTGGAACTATGTTTCTGCAGGGACAGACCAGACTGAACTGCTACAACAATGGTTTAGGCCCTGGGAGAGAGGACCAAAGACAGCAGCTGATGAAGAATTCAGTTAGACCACTGGTCAGCTTCTGCTTCCCCTAATAACCAGACAGATCCAGGAAGCAAAAATCTGCATCCCATCCAAACAATCAGTCTAGCCTCAAATCCAAAGATCTGCCTCCTGTCCTCTGCAGCATTCAGCCAGGATCCACCTCAGGTCAGATGAAAACATACCTCTGACACCCACTCACTTGACCCCCCCTCACCTCAATTCTCAATCCCATTCAGCAGTCTAATCCCATGCCAGCTCTCTCCCTGGCATCTTGGATAAGTCATCCCTTCTTGGAGGGTCTCCCTTAACTTCTCTCTCAATTCAACACCTCCTGTCTAACAGAAGTTTGAGAATAATGAGACATTACTTTTTTTTAAAATTTTAAACATTTATTAATATTTATATTTTAGAAAAGTTAACATGGTTACATGATTTATGTTCTTACTTTCCCTTTCACCCCCCCACACACACCTCTCCCCTCCCCTGGCCGATATGCATTTCCACTGGTTTTAACATGTGTCATTGATCAAGACCTATTTCCAAATTGTTGATAGTTGCATTGGTGTGGTAGTTTCGAGTCTACATCCCCAATCATGTCCTCCTCAACCCATGCCATCAGGCAGTTGATTTTTTTCTGTGTTTCCTCTCCTGCTGTTCTTCCTCTGAATGTGGGTAGCATTCTTTACCATAAATCCCTCAGAATTGTCCTGGGTCATTGCATTGCTGCTAGTACAGAAGTCTATTACATTCGATTTTACCATAGTATATCAGTCTCTGTGTACAATGTTCTTCTGGCTCTCCTCCTTTCACTCTGCATCAATTCCTGGAGGTCTTTCCAGTTCACATGGAATTCCTCCAGTTCATTATTCCTTTTAGCACAATAGTATTCCATCACCAGCATATACCACAATTTGTTCAGCCATTCCCCAATTGAAGAACATACCCTCGTTTTCCAGTTTTTTTTGCCACCACAAAAAGCACTGCTATAAATATTTTCATGCAAGTCTGTTTATCTATGATCTCTTTGGGGTACAAACCCAACAATGATATGGCTGGATCAAAGGACAGGCATTCTTTTATAGCCCTTTGAGCATAGTTCCAAATTGCCATCCAGAATGGCTGGATCAGTTCACAGCTCCACCAGCAATGCATTAATGTCCCAATTTTGCCACATCCCCTCCAGCATTCATTACTCTCCCCTTCTTTCATTTTAGCCAATCTGCTAGGTGTGAGGTGGTACCTCAGAGTTGTTTTGATTTGCATTTCTCTAATTATTAGAGATTTAGAACACTTTCTCATGTGCTTATTGATACTTTTGATTTGTCCCAAGTCTTGCTGCTCCCAGGAACAAGCCCTGGTGAGCTGCCAACCCAATGGGTGCCCCAAACCTGCTCCGACTCCCGTGCGATGGCTTTGGCGCTGTAGGTGATGTGGGGTGGGGGAGGGGGTTGCTCCGCTCCTGTTTTCTCGAGAGCTGTTTCGCCCCTTTATAGCATGGAAATGTCCCGATTCCACGTACCTCCCGATGCTGCGCCCTGTTGTGGGTTAGGAGAAGTCAAGCAGCTGCTTTTTACTCTGCCACCATCTTAACCCGGAACCCCCTCGCCTAGCTCCAAGATTTTACTTTTTAAAGTACTGTGTCTTTGATGGATTTCTGGCAAAGCTGTTGATAAAATATGTTATTGTAGAGAAGATAAAGAATGAGGAAAAGATGATGATATATTTTCAGAACTGGCTGGACAACAAGACACTCAAGGTTTATTTGGTAATGGTTCAATGTTGGCTTGGCAGAAAGTCTCTAATAGAGTGTACAACTGATCTGTGCTAGCCTTCTATTTTTTAATCAAAAAAATTTTTTTTCAAACAAAGCCTGCTTTTTTTCCCCTTCCCACCTCCCCTTATTCATTAAGAAAGCAAGAAAAATAAAAACCCTGTTATGAGCATGTGTAGAGAAACAAAGTAAATTTAAATGTTTCAATTGGCCTTTTCAAATGGGTGGCATATTTCATTGTGAGTTTTCTGGAATTGTGGTTAGTTACTACTGTAAGATTTAGAATTGATTTGACTAAATATAAGAATTAAAATAATTGAATTGTGGTCATCATTTATAAAATATAATTAACTTCTCCAGTCAAAATGATTGTAAGCAGCTTTTACTTACAACAAGATGGAGATATTAAAGTGGGAATTATAGGAAAGAGGTAGAAAAAAAATCACCTAGCTACAAATACCCTAAATCCTAATCCTAATGCCTCCAGACTGTGAATGTACATCTGAAAGCGAGTCTCACCAAAATCCAAAGTCCTAATTAGGAAGCTGAAATCCAAAGAGCCAGGAGACCTTCAGTGCACAGGAGGCTAAGACCACCAAGAATCTCACCAGCGCTCATGCTGAAGAGAGTGTCCTACCAAAGTGTCATCCAAAAGAGTTTCCTCCCCGAAGAACCAAGGAAGGAATCTCTCAAGCTTCTTGGTCTCACCTTTTATAGTCCTTTTTCCACGTCACTTCCTGTCTCTCTCTCATTTCACAGGAACTAATCACAGCCTCCCAATTTGCCTAGCACTTCCCAAGGTGGGGACAGTACTTGTAGCCTTTCTAGTAAGTGACTTGTGACCTCTCTTTCCTAGTGGCCTTCCAACTGCTAAGTAGGGGCACTTCAAATTCTTAATTGATTAAATTAAAGGTTGCTGATAGATTACATTAAAAATAAACAAAGAGGGGCAGCTGGGTAGCTCAGTGGATTGAGAGCCAGGCCTAGAGATGGGAGGTCCTAGGTTCAAATCCGGCCTCAGACACTTCCCAGCTTCCCTGGGCAAGTCACTTGACCCCCATTGCCTACCCTTACCACTCTTCCACCTATAAGTCAATACACAGAAGTTAAGGGTTTAAAATAAAAATAAACAAAGAAAGTTTGAAGAACTTCAAAGTTGATTGTCTTTACGGTATTGTTATTGTATGAATTCTTTTCCAGGTTCTGTTCACTTCACTTTATATCAGTTCATACAAGTCTTCCCAAGGTTTCTGTGAAACCTTTCCCTTTTCATCATTTTTTGCAGACTATAATATTTCCTTCACATTTATATACTTGTTTAGCCATTCCCCCAATTGATGGGCAGTCCCTCAGTAGCTCAGGGAGTGGGGGAAGAAAGAGAGGAGGGGAAGAACATGAATCATATAACCATGGGAAAATATTCTAAATAAATTAATTTTAAAAAAAGAATTTCTCTAAATATTTTTGCACATTTGAATCCTTTCCCTCCTTCTTTGATATATTTCCCTCTTCTTTGTTAGGTCTATACCTAGTAGTAGTATACCTCTAGACTCAAAAGATAGGCAAAGTTTACTTTGCACACTTCCAAATTACTTTGAAAAATGTTTGGGTCAGTGTACTGTAAAGCTATGCAAACAGTACATTAGTTGGAGCAGCTAGAAAGCACAGCTGATAAAATGCCAGGACTAGAATTAAGAGGACCTCAGTTCAAATCTGACATCAGATACTTCCTAGCTGTGTGTCTCTGGACAAGCCACTTAACCCCAATTGCCTAACCTTTGCTGCTGTTCTGTGTTAAAATTGATATTAAGACAGACAGTAATATTTTTAAAACAAAACAAAAAACAGTATATTAGTATAGCTGTCAACTCACACACTCTCCAGAATATGTCATTTTCCTTTTTTTTGGTCAACTTTGGATATGAGGTAGAACCTCGGAGTTGTTTTATTTTGCATTCTCTCATTATAGTGATCTAGAAAAAAATGTACATATGCATATGGCTATTGATAGGTTTAATTTCTTCCTCTGAAAACTTCCTGTTCATGTCCTTTGGCACATTTATTAGTTGGGCTTTGGATACTTTAGAGATTTCAGGGAATTTCCCCTCAAGAACGACCTGGAACTCTGTCTTTCCCTCTGTCTCTCTGTCTCTCCCTCTCCCTCCCTCCCTCCATAACATTGGCCCCATCAATCAATTCCAAATGTTGAATCAGTTCAGTCATTTTTCAGTCATGTCTGACTCTTAGTAACTCCATTTGGATTTTCTTGGCAACAGTATTGGAGTGTTTTACCATTTCCTTCTCCAGCTCATTTTATAGATGAGGAAACGGAAGCAAACAGGGTTACATGACTTGCCCAGGGTCACACAGCTAGTAATTATCTGAGATCAGATTTGCCCTCATAAAGATGATCCTTCCTGATTCCAAGCCCAGTGCTCTGTCCACTGGAAAATGTCAAATAGCTGCAGCATAAAAACCACGTCTCAGCTCCACCAAGGCCAGGTCAGACAAACTGAAAAAGCAGGAAAACTAGATGCAATAGATAGAAGCAATAGCAGGGCCGTGCAGCCATGGGAGGCCTCTCACTTCACAGGGCAGGCCTCTCTCTTCCCTGGAACGTTATTCTAGGTTGGAACAAGCACCAGGCCTCATTTTGGCCAATTGGTGCCTTTGAATGGACCCCATTTCCAGCTTTGCAGCCAATCCACAGTTTGTCTCTTTATCATGTGGTTAGCAGATGGGGAAACACTTAGAGAATGTCTGCACATGCTCCCGATCTCCAAGTTGGGCACTTCCATTAGACATCATCAGGCTTTCCAGAGGCAGGCTCCCCAGTCACCTCCATGTTGGGATTGCATCAGCCTAGTGTTCTGCACATGCTCATACCTACCCTCCCTCTCTCTTCCCCATCCTACTCAGTCCTAGAGCTTAGCACTAAGCACTTAAGGAGATGCTGCTGGTTGTTCTGAGTTGTCACTGCTCATTCATGGTCCACACCACTGTCTTTTAACTATGCATTTCTTGGAAAGACCTGCCATCTGTACTTGACTTTAGATCTGATTACACTCAGCTCAGTGTTAAATGTATTTGCCCAAAAGATTTTCTGATTATTTTGGTCAGCAGATGGGAGGAAGAGAATGATAAAGAGCAAGCAAAGGAGCTACCCAAAAGAATTTGCTCATTTTGTCAGTCTCAGGTCAGTTTGTAACGGTGTTCACACAAAGGCTGGTTACCGAGGGGGGAAGTGTTTATGGGCAGCAAAAGTAAAAACGACAGAATGTTGGCCAGTTCCACTGAACAAGCTCAGCCCCAAAGAAGAGGTGGGAGGATGCTCTTCTGTCACCTCTTTGCAAGGGGTGGGTGATGGGTGTGTTCAGAACATTCCATATCCGGTCTGAATTGGCTGGTCTATTGGAGTTTTGCAGAAATATGTTTTCTTTTTATTCTTTGCAAAAACAAAGGCTTTTTGAGAGGCAAAGAGGGGAAGGGCTATCTCAGGGAAAGTCGGTGAGGTAAAAACAAACAAACAACCCCCCCATACACTCTAAGAGAAAAAAAAATCACTTCCCTGATGCACAATTAGGAAATCGACCTCCATCCATTTTTTTTCTTTCAAACTAATTTTATTTTTCAATGATAAAGCATTTCCCTTCCTCCCTCCTACCTGTCTCCCATTAAAACACAACACCTCCCCCTTCATTCTCCCTACTGATCCCCCACCCCACGTAAATCAATGTGCATAGTGGAGCAAAACAATTTTCCCCCTGTCCCCGTGCAGAAATGTACGTCTCTGCAGTTGCGGCAGCTGCAGTAGCAGAGGCGGCAGCAGAGACTGCAGCAGGAGCCCCAGCAACAGCCCCAGAAGCCCCAGCAGCAGCAGCAGCAGCAGCAGTAGCAGCTCGAGCAGCAGCAGCCCCAGCAGCCCCAGCAGCAGCAACCCCAGCCTCGGCGGCAACAACCCCAGCCTCGGCAGCATCCGCAGCCCCAGCAGCAACCTCAGTCCCGGCAGCTGCCGCAGCCCCAGTAGCCCCAGCCTCGGGAACAGCAGCGGTAGCAGCGGCCCCGGCAACACAGTTGTCTCCAGCGGCAGCAGCGGCCCCCAGGCTGGGGGCCCAGGGCCGCGATCTCTGCCGGAGAAGGAGAGCCCAGGCCCCGGGAGCTGAGCTTTGGCGGAGCCTTAGGACCCCAAGGGACTATCCGGCAGGCTAGCGCTCGCGGAGCCCGAGGCCCGCGGCGACCCGAGAGCGGCGACCCGGGCTGCTTAGCGGCCTAGCGCGGGTCGCGGCAGGCGGGGGGCCTCCGGAGG
>NW_025384026.1:0-3917 GCF_016433145.1 Gracilinanus agilis
TATATATATATATATATGTTAATAAAGAAAGTTTCCTCATTAGTGGTTCCACCACATCAATAAAAATTTCAGGACCAGTGTGCAATGACTACTAGGAAAAGTTTTCCTATCTTTTGGCAATTCATGGTCTAATGGAGAAGATGAATATTTGTGTACCCAACTCTAAGTATGATACCAGATAAATTGTGTGGGCAAAACTGACATCTAGCCAGAGAAGGTGGGGAAAACTTGAAAGGAAAGAGATTATTTTTTCAGATGGAGCAATCAGGGAAAACTGCACAAAGGAAGTAACACCTCGGCTAGGCTTAAAAAGGAAAATTGGGATTTCTGCAGTCAAAAGATAAGGAAAGAGAGACTAGGAGACACTGGGGGTGGTTTGTGCAAATGTGTGGAGCCAATAGAAAGGGGAGAAGGGTAGATTAAAGCTTTAAAGGACAGGCTTAGGAATTCATAGGCAATCCCAAATCATTGAAAGGATCAGAGAGTCCTTCCTCCGTGGATGTGACCAGTACACTTATGGAAGTGGGTACAACTGAGAAAGCTCCTGCTTAAACCTTTTGGAGCGTGTTAAGTCATTTAAGCCTGAAGCCACATTTTCTCAATGGACTCATTATATTTAGCTAAATTGCCAGGGTAAGAAATGAATGCATCTTTTAGTTCAGAAAACAACTTGTCAGCAGCTCTTTTAATGGCTGCACATGCTTTCTATTAACTTTATTTGATAATGTTATTTACAAGTTAATTGCTTTTCCCTTCCTAGAAGCAGTTACTCTGAGATTGAAATGATGTTCTGCTTAGAATTTGGAAGAATTCAAAACTTCTCTTTAAAACAGAGATTGCCTATAATCAATTAGGAGGGGGAAAATCCAATTTTTTGTTTGATTTTATTAGTGGTCAAATAATACTTTAGTGTTCATTTTTAGTTCCTGGAAATTTTTTGTGTTTTCACTTTTTTTGTCCCCAAATTAAGCAAATCCAAAGGCCTCTGTGATAAATGAGATAGAGCTGACCCCTGTTGAACTCCACATTTGAAAATCTGTCACTGCCATTCTCTTCAAAATCTTAAAAAACAAAACAAAACAAAACCCTTCCCTTCTGTCTTAGAAAGGCACAAGAGTAGTATGGCTACCAGTGATGGGCATACTACAGCCCACCGGCCAGATGTAGCCCCCTGAAATGTTCTATCCTGCCCCGTGACATTTTTCCTAATCTGACGAATACTATGAGTAGGATACAATACAATGAAACTTCCAAAGAGTTGCCTTAGAAACAGACTAACAGATGAGCATTTCCTTTCCTTTGGCCCCCTCTTTAAAAAGTTTGCCCATCACTGGCTAGGCAATTGGGGTTGAGTGATTTGCCAAAGGTCTCACAATTAGGAAGTGTCTGAAGCCACATTTGAACCCAGAATCTCCCATCTTTAAGCCTGGCTCTCTATCCACTGAGCCTTCTAGCTGTCCGTTTCCAAAAAATTTTTATTGCCATTTTTTTTACCAGCTAAGATACTTCTGTGTGATATGATTCCATTAGCTATGTGGTAGACAGTTTTAAACCCTTATTCTTTGTCCTAGAATTAATATTGTATATTGGTTCCAAGCCAGAAGAGCGGTAAGAGTTAGGCAGTGGGGATTACGTGATTTTCCAGGGATCACACAGCTAGGAAGTGTCTGAGGTCAAATTTGAACCCAAGACCTCCTATCTCTAGGCCTAGCTTTCTATTCACTGCACCTTCTTAGAAGATAAGGGTTAAAAAAAAAGACATGGGTAACCATAGCTGGTGTTTTAAAGCTAGAAGGCCACCTTAAAACTATAACGACAGGTCTGGAAAGGGTACCTTAGAATCTAGAATGTTAGAATGGAAAGGACCTTAGAACTGAGAATGTTGAAGCTAGAAGAGAACCTTAGAACCTAGAAAGTCTGAATGGAAAGACTTTAGATCACAGAGTGCCAGGGCTGGAAGAGATCTTAGAACAGAAAGTGTCAGAGTTGGGAAGTGGCCCTTATGATAACTTTTCTCAATGCCCTCAATTTTCAGATGAGGCAAAATGATTTGCTTGTCAGTGGCATATATCACATCTGTTTCAAAATGTCTTGCTGCAATAGGGAAATAAGAAACAGTGCCCTGCCGTTTTAGGCATAGGGTTTTATCTTATGAAGGTCTGGAGTGACTTAGCCCCAAAATATTGTGTCCTCAAAGACAAAGGATGCTATTGTATGGTATATAATGATCATTCTCATTTTTGTGAAAAGGGGAACTAAGAACCAGGCCTCTTTCCCTGTGGCATAGCTTGACAAAATAGAGATTGTTAGGAGGCTTTTTTCCCTCTCTAGACAAAAAAATTAACCCTGCCAGACAGTATGTAGCATATTGACAATTTCTTTAAGCTTTCCTTTTAGTTCTTTTGGGGACTAATTTTTCTATGCTCTCCTAGTACATTTATACAAGTGAACAATTAGCTCCCTCCAAAAAGAAATATCAAAGAAAACAGAACTTTATTCAGAGAAAATTGAACCAAAATGAATTTCTCTTCCTCATCTGCAGTAGGTGATGGGGAACACAATAGAAGGCCAATTAGAGGCTTGCCTCTCACAGCCTGCTATTAGCAATTATGATCTGTTTGCCTCCAGCAAACTAATTCCTTAGACTTGAAGTCTAGAGGATTATGTTAAGAGTCCTAGCTGAGCCACTTCTGGGTATTAAACATGGGGAAACTCTCTTCAGTTTTCTAAACCTCAGTTTCCTCATCTATAAAATGAAGAAAATAATACTTAACACTACCTCTTACAAATGTAATCATATATTTACATGGCTAAATGTGTGAACTATTACTTTTATCTAAGGACTTGCTGATTCTTAACAAGAAAATAGGCTGCTTGGGTATACTGCTTTAGGAAATGAGGTCTTTGAATTTCAGCCAAAACTATTCCTTGATAAGGTCTGTAAAATTCCATTGGTAGAGAGAATGAATCCTGAATCTGCAGACAGGAGCCCTAGATTCTAGAAAAATCTACCTGGGTGACTTTGTGTAAGCCACCTTTTTCTCTCTGGGCTTTAGCATCCTCATTTATAAAAGTGTTCCATTTTAGACCCAAACCTATGATTCTATGACCCTTTGATCCTATTTGATCTGCACAATATCTCCTGTGGGCTAAGCCCTATTATTTTTTTCTCATTTTATATGTGAGGAAACTGAGACAGAGAGAAGTTAAGGGACTTCCTCAAGGTTATACAACTAGGATGATTATAAGGCAGGTTACAAGTCTTCCTCTCTTCCAAAAGAATGTGAATTTCCAGACTCTAGCCTTTTTATTTACTTCCACTATATCTTCTTGACCATCACATATTTCCTCTTTTCACTTTTATTTGGCCTTTTGAGTACCTTGTTCAGTGCTATAAACAAAGTGGCTGCTTAATAATCCCTTGCTGACAAATACTCATCTTAAAAGGCACTTTTTAAAATTACCTATTGGAAGTCTTTAAAAACAAAAACTTCACCCCCTAAAATTGTGGTTAAGGCTGGGCTGTTATCCTAAAATCTTCAGCTGCCACAGAAAATGCTGTGACTTGCATGAGATTTCAGCTCTATACTAATGCACATATGATGTTTTTGAGACAGGAGACTTGTCCCTGCTGCACCCCATAGTACTATGTGGCTAACTCAGTGTTCCTCCACCCTGGGGGGATAATCACAGTTCTGGGTTATTACTGGAATTCCAAGAACGTCATGGAGGTCTGAACACAGCCTCTTTTATTGCTCTTAACTACCTTTCTTTGCTTGTCTTCATGTTGACTTTCTTTTTCTTGATTTTCACCATATCTCCTTGTCTCAATTTATCCCTGGAAGGCTCCTTTCTCTTTATACTCTCATTCTGTTTATCTTGCTCTCCTTGTCCACATATATATATATATATATATG
>NW_025384027.1:0-6663 GCF_016433145.1 Gracilinanus agilis
ATATATATATATATATAGCCCACTGTTCTACAACTTACAGACTTTGGAAAATTTATCTAGAAACTCCAAGAGGGTAAGAAACTTGCCCAGGGTCACACAGGCAGTTTATCTCCAATTGAATCCAAGCCCTCCTAACTCCAAAGTCCCATCTATCTCTATCCATTATGCCTTCCTGAAGTACCTTGAATATTAAAGAAGTTTAATAAACACTTATCAATTTAAATTAATTCCATCGAGAAACTTGTAGAACTTGAAGGTCCCAAATTCCCTAGTAGGAATAAATTTCTAACAGAGTTAACAAAACTCAGTGCTCTGATCTGGGAACTTGTCCCCTTAAGTCTTCTTTAGCAGCTTTACTGTCAATTGGTTAGTGACACAATCAGTTATCTCAGAAGGCCAAGGTGGACAACCTGTTTCCCAAAAAAAATGACTTCAAAGCCATTTAAGATATCTTGATGCAAATGGATTTTGTAACTGATTTCTGCTCAACTGATTCATATCCAGCAAGAAATGTCAAGCTTAGGGTTTTCAATGCCCTTCCTTTAAAAATAAAATCTTATAATACTACATATTTGCCAATCAATATAAAGAAAATCGAATTAGGAATCAGAGTCCTGGGTTTATTTTTCTGTAGTGGTTCAGAATTATTACTTCCCACACACGGCATTGGTTTTCCCAAATTAAAAAAAAAAGTGAATGGCTTGAGCTAGATAATCTCTAAGATAACTTCCAGCTCCAGTGTTCCCTGGCATCCTCCTGAAGAACAATTTTCCCAACTCAGCAAACCTAGATTAAGAAGGCAATTTCCTTCCAAGAGAAACTTCTTTTCCCTGTTGGCTTTGCATCTGACTTTTCAGAACTTGACAATATGTCATATCTCAGGCACCTTATTACCCTAGAAATTCTCAGTGCCTGGGCCTTCCTAACCCTGGAAAATGTATCCAGCACCCCTGCAGCCTTCTCATCCTAGAGCATTAACTGCCCCGTATAGCCTTTTCATCCTTGAACTTCCCTCCATGCCATCTCTTTCTGGTGAGTACCTCTCAAGACTTCCATTATGGGAAGCAGGCCAATCTTCATTCTTCTGGAAATGTTTCTGATTTTCTCAACTTTGACACCATGCCACCCAATGAAGGTACCATTCCTTCCTTCATTCCTCCCTCCCACCCCTTTTTTGGAACTCCTTTCTGTGACCTCTTCACTTATTAGAGACAATAATAAGGTCCTTGAGGGAAAGAATTGTCTTTTCCTTTGTATTCCCTCATTTTGCCACAGTTCTTGGCACATAGTAAGTGCTTAATAAATACTTGTTTGGGGGCTGCTTGGTGGCTCAGTGGATTGAGAACCAGGCCCAGAGACAGGAGATCCTAGGTTCAAATCTGGTCTCAGACACGTCCTAGCTGTGTGACTCTGGGCATATCAATTAACTCCCATCATCTAGCCTTTACCATTCTTCTGCCTTGGAACCAATATACAGTACTGATTCTAAGACAGAAGGTAAGAGTTTTAAGAAATAAATGCTTGTTTCCTTGACTTGCCTTAAGGTAGAAAATAAAGTGAGAAAATTCAGGAAAACAACTTATACAATGATGAAAACATTGCAAAATATAAATAATTTTGAAAGACTTAACTTTGATCAAAGCAATGATCAAACATGATTCCAGAGCACAGATGGCAAAAAATGCTTTCTACCTCTTATAAGAGAGGTGATAAGACTAAAATATGAGAAATGAGATATATATTTTAGACATAGGTAATGTGGGAATTTGATTTTCATGAGTGTATATTGTTACATGGTTTATTTTCTTTTCTTTTGTCTTGGAGATGAATAAATAAATGCTTATTAATTTTTTAAAAATCAAATTTAATTAAGAATGTTAGAACTGTAATAAACCCCAAGAGAAGATGTCTAACCTGTCATTTTACAGAGAGGTTAGAGTTAGAGTTGGAGCTTTGAAGTAAGATAGCCTTGGAGAAGGGAAATGAATTGACAAGGATCAGGCTCCTAATAAGTGACAGATCCATGATTTGCAACCAAGATTTTTTAGACCAAGTCCAGTGCCCTTTTGCTATATACTATGTTGCCTTGCTGCTATCTCTCCTTACTAGAGCCTAAGTTCCCTGGAGAATGATGGTCCTAACAAAGGACCTTATTACTGCAGTTCAACACATTTGGTAAACTGAATAAATCAGAGCTCTTTTACTTTCTAGCTCTGGGTAACCTTTCGACAACTATGTGGCTCAGCAGATACAGTATCAGACCTAAAGTCATGTAGACTCATCTTTCTGAGTTCAAAAACAGTTTCAGCCTCTTATTAGCTATGGGACTCTGGGCAAGTGATTTCATTCTGTTTGCCTCAGTTTCCTCACCCATAAAATGAGCTGGAGAAAGTAGTAGTAAACCACTCCAGCATCTTTCCCAAGAAAACGCCAAATGGGGTCATGAAGAGCCAGACATGACTGATAAATCACTGAACTAAAACCTTGGCCAAGTCATTTGCCCCACTGGGGTCTCAGTTTGGCTTTTGAAGATCCCTTCTGATCTAATTATATCTCCCAACTCCCTGACAGACTTGACAGAGATCAATTGAAAACAGAAATATCAGAAAGCTTCATTAGCATAAAGATTCCCCTCAGGTCTGTAAATATTTGAAGAGGTTGTTCAATACTAAACTTAACATGCTAGATATGTTTTGTTTTGAAAGGATCATTAGCAAGAACATGAGGTTTGGGTTTCCCCCCCCCCCAACAAAGGCAAAAATGTCAATCAACACTGGCCTATTAAGGAATACCATACAGCTTTAAATAGTATTGACTAGAGAGCTCCTGGGTAAAGGACAGGTGGCTTATTTGAGGTTCCAGAAAAAATAACAGCTAATCATCTGACAGGCTTGTTACAAATGGGAATGCAATTTATGTAGGATGGATTAAATAACTCTGGGGTCCTTTTCAAATCTGTAATTCTGTGGTTCTATTTTTAAATTGCTGAATCTGAGTTGAGTAGATTATATCTGGTCTCTCCAGATTCTTCCCACTCCTGGGTTACCTGTTACACTGGAAACAACTATGCCTTGAGGCTCTCTTTTCCTAATTTGTGATTCCACTCTTCAGTGGGCACCTATATGGCACAGTGAATAGAGCACTGGGCTTGGAATCAAGAAGACTCATCTTTCTATGTTCAAATCTGGCCTCAGACACTTACTAGCTGTGTGACCCTCAACAAGTCACTTAACCCTGTTTGCCTCAGTTTCATATCTGGAAAAATGAGCTGGAGAAGGAAATGACAAACTACCCCTCAGTTTTTTCCAAGAAAACCCCAAATGAGGTCACAAAATCAGACACAATTGCACAATATCATTTGAGAAAGGACTCCCAATCATACTGCACCTCATTCACTCCTGAATTCTCCCTCCAGATTACTCTTTTTTTTAATTTTTTAAACATTTATTAATATTCATTTTTAACATGGTTACATGATTCATGCTCCTACTTTCCCCTTCACCCCCCGCACTCCCCCCACCCATGGCCGATGCACATTTCCACTGGTTTTAACATGTGTCCTTGATCAAGACCTATTTCCAAATTGTTGTTAGTTGCATTGGTGTGGTAATTTCGAGTCTACATCCCCAATCATGTTCCAGATTACTCTTAACTTGCCACTTTCCCCTCCTCTTCCTCTTCTCTGTTTCAGTTCCCCTTTATGTTTTCTTCCCTCATTAGAAGTAAGTAACTTAAAGGTAAGGAAAGTCTTGTATTTGTGTCCTCAGTGCTAAACAAATTGGTTGGCACAGACTAAATGCTTTAAAATGTTCATTCTTTCTAACTACTGTATTTATCTATCAATTTATCATAACAATTAAAAATGTGTTTGACAAATATAAGAATTTTAAAAAATTATTGTGGTTGCCATTTATAAAAAATAATTAACTTCCTAAGTCAAAATGACTGTTAGCAGCTTTTATTTACAGCAAAGTGGAGTTATTAAAGTGGGAAATATAGGAAAGAGATAGAAAAAAAATTGCCTAGCTACAACTACCCTAAATCCTAATCCTAGTGCCTCCAGACTACAAATGCAAATCCGAATCCAAAAGTAAATCTCACCAGAATCCAAGGTCCTAATCAGGAAGCCAAAATCTGAAGAGCCAAGAGACAATGAAAAACATCCAGAACCTTCAACACACATGAGGTCAAGACTACCAAGAGTCTACACCAGAATTCATGCTGAGGAGAGTGATCCACAGAAGTGCCAACCAAGAAAGAGAGAGAATCCTTGAGAGGAGCCAAGGAAGGAATTTGCATTCTTCTACTAGTCTCGCCTTTTATAGCCCTTTTCCCACATCACTTCCTGTCTCTCTCCCACTTCACAAAAGAACCAATCACAGCCTCCCAATTTGCCTAGCATTGCCCAACATGGGGGGCAGTGCTTGTGGCCTTTGTGGTTTGAACTTTTTTTTTTTTCCTAGTGAGTGACTTGTGAATTCTCTTACTTAGTGACTTACTAAGTGTTAAGTAGGGGTACTTTTAGTTCTTGATTGACTCAAAATAGACAAAGGGAATTAAAAAAGTCCTTTCACACTATCTATCATAAGTCATCTAGTCTAAGAACCCTACATGAATAGGAATCTCCTCAACAGAAATCCAACAAGATATCTTTAAGTCTCCTTCAAAGACCTCAAAGTGAGCCACACTCTCCAGAGGCAGCCTATTCTACTTCTAGAAATCATTAATTGTCTAACTGATTTTCACAGCATATTCAGAGCTGGAAGTCCCCTTAAAAGTCACTTAGCTCACCCAGCTACTAAACAAGAAAATTCATCTCTACAGAGAAGAGTTTTTCTTGCCACGAAGTGAAATCTGCTTCCCTATAACATTCTCCACTATTCTTTTAGACATAGAACAAAAAGAATTCCTACTAGTCAAGGCCAGCCATCAGGATAGGATGCTAGCCACAGTGTCGAGTCTCTGGGCCAGGTGACCAAGGAGATAACATGATGAAAGAGAAAGACTCCTAGACTTGTACCTTCAATGAGGCCAGAGACAGAGGTAATGGTCCTTTATACACAGATATAAGTATGAAAGTACTTCTTGTGCTAACAAAAAGTGAAAGCAGGGTGGCTGCCCATGAGCTGGTGACCTATGGGTCAAACTGTGGGATAGTTTGCACCTTAAGAAATGATGAATATGAAGCTTTGAGAAGACATTAAATGCTGATGCAGAAGAAGTAGAACCAGGAGAACAATTTATACAATGACTAGAATCAAATAATAACATCAAAGATGATGGGAACTCTGATCAATGCAGTGAAAGTAAGATGAAATGGTAAAGCAGACCTTTCACTTTTCATCAGAGAAGTGGGGGAGAAGTATTTTATATACAAAGCAAGGGGGGCTCACAGGGGCAAAATGAGGTATCCATTATCAGAAAATGGCTAATGTCTTGATTTGTTTTCTTAAATGTACATCTTATTGCAGGAATGGTTTGGACAAGTGAAAGTGATTAAAATGACAGCAATATGAAAAGGGGGCACTTCAATTAAAAATAAAAAGTTCTAGTTGGTAGGACAGGGAACCTGGATTTAAAGCCTACTTCTGAGGGGTAATTAAGTGGCTCAGTAGATAGAGAGCCAGGCCCGGAAATGGGATATCCTAGATTCAAATGTGGCCTCAGACACTTCCTAGCTGTGTGACCCTGAGCAAGTCACTTGACCTCATTTCCTAGCCCTTACCACTCTTCTGCCTTGGAAACAATACTTACTATTGATTCTAAGATGGAAGGTAAAGGCTTTTTAAATTAAAAATCCTGGTTCTACCACTTACTGCATATGTGGCCTAGAGCAACTCTAATCTTTCCCCTATGCAAAATGAGAAGATTGGACTAGCTAGGTTCTGAAATCTCTTTGAACATAAGGCCTGTGACCCTATAATTTTCAATCACCTTTAAATACTAGGATCCTAATATTGAGTCAGGGAACAATAAAATACTGGAATGAAGCAATTATATTCTCAAATTTTTGTCTGGGCAATTGCAAAATATCCTTACCTTCAGTGTAAAAGAGAGATCAAATAGACAAGGACAGTAATCTACAAAGTACCTCCTTCCACCAAAAACCCCCTTGCGTGAGGCCCCACCTCTATGCTTTACAAATATGTTGTGCAGCTAAAAAGCCAAAGGAACTCTATCTCCCCAGTGCTGAAGGATTCTCTCCCAGAGCCATTTTGGTGGGCAATTTTATAAAACCATAATGGTACCATTATATATCCAATTGGATTTCCAACATGTAATACAGTTCCATATACAAAGCAGTCCACTCCTATGAGAATCTCAGAAATGCAAAGACAGCTACTGGCAAAACTCTCTCTTTATGATTTATGAAACATGGTTACAGTGGTATGGTAGAAAAAAAGCACCTGGCTTCCAATCAAAAGAGAGAGAATTCTATTAGAAAGAACATGGGAATGGGTAGCTAAGTGGCTCAGTATATTAAGAGCCAGGCCTAGAGATGGGAGGACCTGGGTTCAAATGTGACTTTAGACACTTCCTGGTTATGAGACCGGTTGGCAAGTTATTTAACCCCCAACACCTAGCCCTTACCACTCTTCTGCCTTGGAACCAATAAACAGTATTGATTCTAAGAAGGAAGGAAGGAAGGAAGGAAGGAAGGAA
>NW_025384028.1:0-7121 GCF_016433145.1 Gracilinanus agilis
GAAAGAAAGAAAAAGAAAGATTTTCTTATATCAGTCTTAGAGGAACACAGACTAATCCAATCTGAGAGAAAGCCAAGAGACCCTGATGGGAAAATTCACCCTACTCCAAATCCTGATTTCCTTCCTGGCCAAGACAACTCCAGGATGGAAACAGTTGACCTTGTTTACATTAACCTGTTATACCTCACTGGCCCCTAAGAATGAACATGGGAACAGACATGCTAACAAAGTGACTTGGGCCAGAGGAAGCTGCTCACTCTCCTAAACTGAAGTTGAGGTCATTTCATGGAAATAGAAAACAAAACATTGGAAGCTTTCTTAACCCAGCCTTGCAAATAAGTGTTTATGGTTTACCAGACCACTAAATCATTTTACCAGCCTATCCTTCAACCAATTGACCTTTTATTCTCTGAGTCTAATACAACAATGATCATCCTTAACATTCAATTTGATTCAACAGAGATTTAATAGGTGCCTACTATGGGCATTCAGGCAGTACTGCATTCATTGAGTACCCTCTATGTGTCCACCACTGTGCTAGGCAAAGGGGATACAAATACAAAGAATGAAACAATTTATACTCTCACAGAGGTTACCTTTTAGTGGAAGACACACTGGGACAAGCCCTCTAACTTTGTTTTTGTTTGTTTTCTTGCTTTAAACCATTACCTTCTGTCTTATTCACTACTAAGTATCAATTCTAAAGCAGAAGAATAGTTAGGGCTAGGCAATTCGGATTAAGTTACTTGCATAGTAACACACCTAGGAAGTGTCTTGAGGCCAAATTTGAACTTGGTAAGTGATGGCAAACCTTTTAGAAATGGAGTGCCGGGCTCCACCCCCACCCCTCTCCCAGACTGGGTGCCGTGTCCATCCCCCATAGTGACCTCATGCCATGCCCCACCCTCCCACCAAGTGCTGGACATACCCTGTTCCACCCTTAACCCACACAGGGGAGGGAGAAAGTCTTGGGCTCAGAAGAGACCTGCGGTGAGGGAATGAAATGTTAAAAAAAATAATCCTATGTTTGAATCCTATTCCTGCCATGTATTCTAAGTGTGACCATAAGCAAGAGATTTTGGTTTCGTAGCCTCAGTTTCCTGGCCTATTCAATAGAATAACAATATATATAAATAGGAAGTTTGTCCTGGATGTTAGTGAGCAAAATCAAGAGGTGTATGGGATGGAGAAAACTTTGGAGACAAACTGGACATTGGCACAAGGTGCCATGGAGGGTGAGACCATGACATCCTGAGGTACCAGCCCTATGCACAAGAACAGGATGGAGAAGAGTTCACCTCTCTGAGGAAAGAAAGTACCAATCAGCAGATAAAGTTCACCACTTTGAGGAAAGATTCACCACCTGGCAGCTTCCTATTTTTAACTGATTATTCTTGCTAATTAGGTGCTAAACTCAATTGTTTCTTTCTACACAGTGCCTTCTAATTTTTGTTAACCTGATACAAAGCTCCAAATGCCTCACCTTAGTTATGCCTCTGACTCTCATTACACTGCAGTACATATAATAGAAAGAATTCTGACTATGGAGTCAGAGATCCTGGATCTTAGTCTCTGCCTGTTATTTACTATCTATGTGACCTTGGGCATGGTATTTACCCAACCTAGCCCTGGGTCTCATCAACTATAAAACGAGGGATTGAACTAGAAGTGACTAAAGTCTTTTCCAGCTCTAGAGGGATGATCTCATTAATCAGAATGATGAGAAATAAAGTAACCATCGCCAATCAGAGAGGATCTTAAATGTCCAGTTTTTACCATACAGGAATTTGTTTTGCTTGAATATAGACATTTGTAACAAGATGTGTTTTTCTTGCTTTCTTAGTGTAGGTGGGAGAGGGTGGAAGAGAGAGAATTTAGCCATTAAAATTAAATTAAATTAATGTTTCTTTTTTTAAAAAATATGGAAGGGGCAGCTTGTGACTCAGTGGATAGAGATCCAGGGTTAGAGATGGAAAGTCTTTTCAAATCTAGCCTCAGACACTTCCTAGCTGGGTGACCTTGGACAAGTCACCTAACCCAAATTGTCTAACCCTTATTTCTTTTCTACCTTAGAACCAATTTATAGTATTGATTCTAAGATGGAAGATAAAGGTTTGAAAAAATGTGAAAGTTTGTGCTTTAGTCTGTGGGACCCCACTGGGAATTTGGCAGGCAGAGAAATAGCAAGAACAGAGTGTGACTTTGGGAAAGAATATTCTAGCATTGACAGATGGACTAACCTAAAATGGGAAGCAACTAGAGGCAGGGAGATGGGGAGGCTGGATAGCCACAGTCCAGGCCTTTCCCATCCATCAGGACCTAGAGAATAGAGGTCATGTGTTAAAGAAGAAAGAACTCTGAACAAAGAATCAGGAGACCCAGTTTGTTCTTTGTTGTTGAAGACTGTGAGAAATGGAATGTAATATGGAAGTCCCCCATGATATGAGGAGTAACAGAACTGTCCCTGAGGAACATTTCCCGAGATGATAACAGAAGAATGCCCTAGATCTGCGTAAAGAGGGAGATATCAGCCCTGAAGTGCTTGACCATGTACATAAGGACCCAAGATATGGGCAAGAGAATAGGACATTCAGGGAAGGGGTGGACTTAGTAATGCTTGGAGGAGACAGGGAAGAGGGATAATATTCTGCATCCAGGGAGACTCAAAATTTGGCTCGCATTTGCCTCCTCTCCATGCTCACAGTTATCTCTCTCATTCAAGCCTTCTTTGCCCCTTGTGTGGAGTTCTTCCTGACTGATTTCCCTGGCACAATCTCTCCCCACTCCAATCCATTCTCCACTGAACTGCCAAAGTGATCTTCTTAAAATATAGGTCTCACCATGTGACACCATCTCCCTGTAAATTGCAGTGGCTCCCTACTGCATCTAGGGTCAAATATAAACTACTCCTGACTTTTAAGGTCCTTCACAACCTATCAGACTTTTTCTTGTTAAACCTATATCTTCCCATGTCAGAATCAATATTGAGAATTGGTTCTAAGTTAGAAAAGTGGTAAAAGCTAGGCAGTTGGGGTTCAATGACTTTTCCAGGTCACACAGCCAGGAAGTGTCTGAGCCTAGATTTGAATCCAGATCCTCTTGCTTCTAGGTCTGACTCTCTTTCCATGGAGCCCTCTAGCTGCCCTTTTACCTGGTTGACTTTTTTTTAACCCTTGTACTTTGGTGTATTGTCTCATAGGTGGAAGAGTGGTAAGGGTGGGCAATGGGGGTCAAGTGACTTACCCAGGGTCACACAGCTGGGAAGTGGCTGAGGCCGGGTTTGAACCTAGGACCTCCTGTCTCTAGGCCTGACTCTCACTCCACTGAGCTACCCAGCTGCCCCTGTGGTTGACTTTTAAAGCTCTCCCTACATGTAGTTTTCTTCTACTTACTCTCCTCTCTGAACAGAAGGATTCAGCCACATTGGCCTTCTTACTAATCCTCAAACAGGACACTCCATCTCCATGTCTCCACACTGCTGATTTCCCATGCCCCCTCACCTTCATCTACTGACTTCCCAGATCCAGAAAACTGTCCCCTAGGAGACAGCACCTGAGATGAGCTTTGAAGGGAAGAAGGAGAAGGAAGGGAAAAGAAAAAAAGCACTTAGATAGAACCTGTTATGTGCCAAGTACTTTCTAAATATCATCTCATTTGAAAGAAGCTAACAGTATTTTTTAATCCTTACCTTCTGTCCTAGAATCAATACTGTATATTGGTTCTAAGACAGAAGAGCAGTAAAAGCAAGGCAGCAGAGGTTAAATGACTCACTCAGAGTCACATAGCTAGGAAGTATCTGAGGACAGATTTGAACCCAGTAACTCTTTTCTCCCAGCCTGGCTCTCTATCCACTGAGCCACCAAGCTACCCAAATAAATCTCTTTTACAACAGAGGATCTCTAAGTTTCCTTCCAGTCCTACAATCCTATGACTTTAAGATTTGGGGAAGAACAGGTTTCAGGAGGGGACCTAAGCCATCATCACCTTCTCTACCATTATATTTATTGATCTGCTCATGGTCTGGGCCAGGGATCCTGGTGTGGAAGTGATCCAAGATAAATCAGGATCAAATCAACCCAGACAGCAAGCTATAGCCATTGTATTAAATCACAGGAGAAGGGAGACCCCTGGCCCTTGATTCAAACCTTTCTACAAGAATGATGTTTTTGGAGACCCAAGTTCAAATCATAGGTCTGCTGCTTACTGACTATTTCAATAGTGCTTCGAGGTTTGGGAAATGCTTTGCCTGCAAAAAATCCAAGAGGTCTAGAGGGCAGGAATTATAATTCCCATTGCACCTTCTTGGGATAAAGAATTATCTTCTCTTCCTGGGTGTGCTGGAATCCCCTGATCTAAGACAGCAAGCATCAGCCAAGGCTCCTTCCTAGTACACATTGGGAATACTCTGAATGATGAGATAATATTAATGAATTATTTATTAAGGACTGCTTGTACAGAGTTCTCTTTTGATTACTAGATCAAAAGATCTATAGCTATAAAGAACCTTAGAGGTAGTCTATTTCAAGCCCATTTTAAGAATGAGCACACTGAGGTCCCAGAGCAGGTAGGTAACACAGGAAATGGAGTCAAAAAGACTTCCTGAGGTTAAATTTTATTTGCTAGCTGTAAGACCCTGTAGAAGTTACTTAACCCTGTTTGCCTCAGTTTCCTCTTCTATAAAATGAGCTGGAGATGGAAATGGCAAACTACTCCAGTATCTCTGTCAAGGAAACCCCAAATGGAGCCAGGGAAAGTCAGACATGACTAAAACATCTGAACAACATACTGAGGTCTAGCATGGCTGAATAAGCTGTCCAAGGGCGGATAGGTAGCATGTAATAGAGCAGGAATATGAATCCAGATCCTCTGACTCTAGACCCCAGGTTTCTTTCCATGGTACCTCAAAGTTTATCTAAAGTTAGCTAGCCCCTCACCATGCTTACAGTATAGAAAGGAGACAAGAACCCAATGGACATAGCTATAATGTGATAGACAGGGATTCAAGTTCCTCCCCACAACCTTGTGAAGTAGATAATGCAGTTTTTATTCTCCCCATTTTCTAGATGAGAACGCTAGGGTCAAAAGTGGTAAAGTCACTTGCGTACAGTCACCCTAAATGGAAATACCAGAACTGGTGGACAAGGCTAGGTCTCCAATGCCCTTTACATCTAGAAAGAGGCACTGATGTCCAGGAGGGAGAAAAATGGCGACTGATTGGTATAATCCCAAGAATAAACAAAGCCTTTTGTTATTAAGTCTCCATATCATGGAATTGAGTTGCAAGGGACCTTAAAACATGGATTTCAGAAATTGGGAGAGGTCTTAGAACAGAGAATATAAGAGCTGGGAGAGCCTGAGAACATGGAACGGCAGAGGTGTTGGTGGGGTGCTTAGAACAGGGATTGTTAATGCTGGGAAAGAGAGAATGGAATATCAGTGCTAGAAGGGGCATTAAAGACCCCCTCCTTTATCTGAGGAAGGAGCTAAGTCTAGCTCAGAGAGAGCCAAACAGACCCAAGAACCCCCAGTTAGTTAGTGGCACAGTCAGAATCTGGAGTCAGCTCTTCTCACTTGAAGTCTGACTCTCTTTGCTCTACATTCCACCGTAAGATACTTCTGGCCTGGGTTTCACGGAAGGGTTAACCATGGCTCCTGGGGTTCAGAGAAGGGGAGCCAGATGTTTCAGGCTCTCCACTGAGCTCAGGGACTGGGGGAAAACTATTGATTTCCTCCCAGCTTCTTCAGCCTGACCCATTAGTTAGGGCTCACTGAGAAGGTGGTGAAATACTGAAGTTGCACTTGGCTGCATCCCTGGGGATCCTCCCACCTTCTCCTACACACCCAACTGGTGACACAAAGGAAGGGTGACACATGGGGTTGCATGAAAGAGCCGATGATGCATGATGGGGCAAGAAAGACAAATGGGGGTGGGCAAGTCTTGGGTCACCAGGGGAAGAGGACTGTCAGTTTACACATACAAGATCGGGGCTTGGCTATTCAAAAGAAAAGTAGAAACGAGAAGGAAGGGAAGCTCCTGCTCCCTAAAAAATGATGAGCATGAGGAACTCCTGGAACTTGGAAAGATTTGTATAAACAGATGAAGAATAAAATAAATAGAACCAGTAGAACAATTATAATTTATACTGACTGCTTGACCTAGAGGTTCATGAAACCGGTATTTTAATTATCTTAATTTTTAGAGCTATCTTTAGTATATTGATTTCCACCAGAATCTTCTGTATTTTGTTTTATTCTTTTAAAATCTGATTTCTTATATTAAACTGCCAGAAGGATTCAAAAAAGTTCAGAAGCCCCAGGTTACACATAGACCACAGTAATGTTGAGAAAAAGGAAAACAAAAGTGGTGCTGAAAGACCTCAGAGCCTATCTCACTCTGATGGAGTCAAGAAATGGAGGGTTTTCACTTTCCCTAGAAGTCAGGAATGGATTTCAGCTTTGAAATCACCAATATGGGGAGAGGAGAGGTGACACATACAGATTATGTCAAACTAGATCCAGTCTGTGACTTCAGAGGGATTAACAGAGAACCTTGTTTCCTACCTGATGGTGGAAAGGTGGTGGACTATGGGTTTGGAACGAGGCAGAGCTTGTCAGATGTTTTGCTTAACCTTACTTGTATTTATAAAGTTAATTTTTTTAACTGAAGTGGAGAAAATCTACATTTATTCTGTTTATGTTCTTATTCAATTCAGCCCTGGGTACTGGCATTCCAAGATCTTTTTGAACCCTAATTCTGCCAGGCAGGCTATTAGCATTCCCCTGCTAGCTTTCTCAACAACCATTAGAAAACTGTGAACATCTTGATTTCTTCTGGTGCCCCTCTCTACTTAATTTGTACTGACTTCTCTCTACCCCTAACATTCGGTTGTGGAACTGGGAACTGGACCCAGGTCTCTTGAACAGGCCCTCTCTAATTCCTGGTACTGCCCTGTTCAGTACAGCAAATATTCAATATTTATTATTTGCAGGCAGAGTACAAGTCACTGGGTACACAGAAGAAAAGAAAAAAGAAAAAGTGAGAGACACAGAGAGACAGACATGGAAGGAAAGAGGGAGGGAAGGCAGGAAGGCAGGAAGGCAGGAAGGCAGGAAGGCAGGAA
>NW_025384029.1:0-1776 GCF_016433145.1 Gracilinanus agilis
TGCCATATGAACTGGTCATATAGCAATTCATAGACTATATCAGATTCATATTCTTTTCTTATAGTGCAATAATAATTCATGGCATTCATATACTACAATTTATTCATTCATTCGTGAGTCATTGTTTTCATCTACTTTGATTGTTATTAATACAAATAAGGCTACTATGAATATTTGGAAACAGATGATTTTTCTCACTGACATCGATCTCCTTGAGATATCAATCCAATGGTATGATTACTAAATAAAAAAATAAATGTACTAATTTTCCTTGAAAAATTACAAATTTGAGGGGCAGTTGGGTGGCTCAGTGTATTGAGAACCAGGTCTAGAGATGGGAGATCCTGGGTTCTCTCATCCTCAAAATGAGCCAGAGAAGGAGATTACAAACCACCTTGGACATGACTGAAATTATTGAACAACAACAATGTGCCAGGTACTGGGCTAAGTACTTTATATGTTATCTGATCTCCACAGCCCCAGGAGGAAGCTACTAATATGATCCTCATTTTACAGGTGGGGAAACTGAGGCAGAAGGAATTTAAATAACTTGCCCAAAATCACACAAGTAGGTGGTGTCTGAGGCCAGATTTGAATTCAGTTCTTCTTGATTCTAGGTCCAGTGCTCAATCCACCATGCCACTTATCTATTTAACCTGCACCTATGCATCTCTTGAAGAAGGACATCATGACGCACTTTGCCAAATGCTCAATATCTTTTAAAATCAACAAAAAATAATTACAGTGAGGTCCTTAATTTCTGTATTTTTCATTTAATTGTGTGACTATAAAAAACCCAATTAATGTGGAATATTATGCTCTAAAACCTGTCTGTTCCCCCTTTTTTATACCTTCAGCAAATGTGTCCTCTGTTATATATATTTATCTAAGTTCTTCTAATAAAGTCTTATTAGAAATGGGAAAAAAAATTTCTTGAAAGATCATATCTAAGCTCTTTTTTTTAATTATGGCTTTCAGGTAATCTCATAACTCTTAGATTCTCTCTCCTGGATTAGTTTCCCAGGTCAGTTGTATCTCCAATGAGATAATTCATATTTTCTTTTATTTTTTTACTCTTGAATTTGACTTTTTTATTTCTCATAAAGTCATTAGCTTCCAATTGCCCACTTCTAATTTTTAGGACATGATTTTCTTCAGTAAACTTTTGTACCTCCTTTTCCATTTGTCAATTCTACTTAAAATTTTTTTTTGTTTTCATATAGCCAATTCTGCTTTTTTTTTTATTAGACATTTATTAATATTCGTTTTTAATCTGTTTACATACTTTATGCCCCTACTTTCCCCCTCACTCCCCGCTCTCCACCCACCCATGGCCAACGCACATTTCCACTGGTTGTACCATGTGTCCTTCTTCAGGATCTATTTCCCATTCATGTCCGCCTCAGCCCATGCATTCAAGCAATTGTTTATCTTATATGTTTCCTCTCCTGCAGTCCTTCCTCTGAATGTGGGTAGCATCTTTACCATAAATCCCTCAGAGCTGTCTTGTGTCATTGCACTGCTGCTGGTACAGGAGCCCATTACATTCGATTTTACCATAGTATATCAGTCTCTGTGTACAATGTTCTTCTGGCTCTGCTCCTTTCGCTCTGCATCACTTCCTGGAGGTCTCTCCAATTTGCATGGAATTCCTCCAGTTTATTATTCCTTTTAGCACAATAGTATTCCATCACCAGCACATACCACAGTTTGTTCAGCCATTCCCCAATTGAAGGACATCCCCTCATTTTCCAGTTTTTTGCCACTACAAAAAGC
>NW_025384030.1:0-2614 GCF_016433145.1 Gracilinanus agilis
TCTTCTCCAGTGGGCAAACCCATAGGAGATACTTAGCTACAGCATTTTAAATAGTCATGCAATCAGAAGAGATTAACAAGAGAAAAAAAAGAGACCACAGAAAAAGAAAATGAGGATTTAAGAGATCTTGGGGAAACTGAGGACATAGCCATCAAGTGGCAGAGCAAAGAATTGGATGAAGGTCTTCTGATTTGTTTTCTTACATCTACCAGACTCCACAGTGAATTAGCAGAAGGGCCAGGACTAGCACCAAAGTGCTAATTCTCAGCCAAATGCTTTATAAGTACTTGACTCTCCATCTTCTTAAACTCCACCCTTTTCTCTTGTTCTACACTGGAATCTGTGTAAGAAACATTAACAGTTATTCTACAGGCAGCTCTGGGGGAAAAAAAAGGTGTTTTAAAGGCACAATTCCCATGGTGGACATGCTCAAGATTCTGAAATTAAGACCACTCAAGGTGGTCACTGACCCTTGATATTTCTTCTGGAACAAAATGTAATATGTTTATGTGCTTCTAGGCACACATTTTTAAAGACACCAGAAATTTCTGTGGATATTGCTGTTCACTACCTTTTTTCCAGGCAGGTAGGTGGGGTAAGATGAAATGAAAATTAATGCCATGAAAAGCATCTACCAAATAGTTTCCATCCCATGAGGATTCTATGCCAGGATATTGCAATTTGATTATCATAAAAACCACCCTTCAATTTTGGGTAAGGCAAGTATCCTGCAGAATGTTTGCTACTTAGTCTGCTGTAAGATACATTAAAGTGTTCTGTCAAAGTTTAGTATCTATCAGAATCACTTGTGTACGTACTGACAATAACCAAAATAAGACTCCTTATTGATGTCCCAGAACCCCCAGAAAGCCACAAATCAAGCTACAAATACTAGACTTAAAATTGTTCTGTTTTGGGACCTGGAGGAAAAGTTCAGGAATATAACATATCAAGGGATATTTCAGGTTTAGTGTTTGATTTGATGCAAGTGGATTTCTGCGGAGTGCTTGAAGTAAAGAAAATGATTTTGTTGTATATCGTAAAGTATTATGGTGAGGACTAGAATATAATTTTTATCCTTTTGAAGAAAAAATATCCTTGTTCTTATAATTATGCCAATGTCAGCTGTTAAACATTGTTCTTTGTAAATTCCTAAAAATTGTATTCAGTTGATGAGGAAGATACTGAAAAGTCAGGTTTTTGGAGGAATTCCTTTTAGAAAAAGGAGACTTTGGGGGGGGGAGATTTAATTGTTTTCTGTCTGCATTTTCCAGAAGGCATATGTGTGTCAGTTTTAGGCTTGTAGTAATAAAAACTATATGGACAATAACTTCAGGAAAGAAGAACAAGGTTGAGATATTGTTAGCCATAGAGATGATGAGAGAAATAAGAATGAGCCTAATAACTTTTTAAAATATTGAATTTTAAAGGTAACAGATGATGAACAGAACAGCTTCCTGTCATTCTGTTTCACAGTGCAAATTTGATTCTACGTTTCTGTTTGCTTCTAGTATCACTGAGAACACTAAAGAGGTTACTTAAGGAAAGAGGTTCACATTCAGTAATTGAAGATTTTGTCCTAAGCCATAAATTCATCAGAGATCTGGCATTCTTGTCCATTGGAGGGGCTAACCAAACTAGTGGTAGGTGTAACTATCCCATTGAATTTCTACCTGTCATCATAGAATCCTATATAAGTTGCCTTCCTTAAAAGTTATTTACTTTTTGCTCACAAAATTAATATCTTCTAAAGTTTTAGGGAACATGTTCAGGTCAAATAATCTGTATATGAAATCTAAGATATCAAAATTTTTTCTTTATATTGACTATTGCTTAAATTTTTAAATTAATTATTACACAATTTTAATCATGTTATTTATCAAGTAGGTTTTGGTTATTCATTGAGAAATATTTATTTAGCATACATACACAGACAAACATACAGATATCTATTGAATTTACTCTTCACCTGAGAAGTAGAAATGTTCAGTGAAACAACAGGTTATCACTTAAAAAGTAATCACTTAATGTGTTAATTTTCAATATATTTTAAATAGTTAAACATTTTTGTAGTATAAACATATACAGAAACTGAGAAGGGTTTACAAGACAGAAGTGACAATCACTGAGGAATGACCAGGAGAATAAACTGAAGTGAAAAGTATGACTAGTGAGAATTATTATATGGATAAATGATTCAGGAATATTTCAATATAAATTTTAAAAGTGGACATGATGATAAAGAAATTGAGAACTGAGCCTATAATTTCATTGACTTAGGGGACTTCTGGGCGAGCAAGCCCTCTGTACTAATGCAGGGTCTTCTCTGAAATTTGTACTTTTAATAGTGAACTACATACTGGATAATTAAATGACTTGTCCATGATCTGAGAGCCAGTATTTGTCAAAAGTGCTGCTTGAACTTAGTCTGGGCTCCCAGGTCAGTTCTTTATCCACTACCATCCCTGCCTCTTCATGAAGTAAATGGACCAGGAAATTCCTCATTGTAGCTAGGTCCTTGCAAGTGTAGTATAAACAGATCAAATTCACTCTGAGTTCTCTTAGACAGCTTTCCCTGATACCAAATTTGATGACAGTCAAATTTTCAGATGGT
>NW_025384031.1:0-4498 GCF_016433145.1 Gracilinanus agilis
ATATATTATAATATATATAAATATAATAAATTATTGTATAGATGAGCATCATCACAAAATCTTATACATAATTGTGTTCCTAGAACCTAGAATAAAGAAGATCCCCAATAAATCTTTCTTGATCATGTATGCTACCCTTCCAATATATCATTTCAAAGACAAGAACATATATTCTTTTAAAAAAATCTTACCTTCCATCTTAGAATCAATACTATGTATTGATTATAGGGCAGAAGAGTAGTATGAACTAGGAAATAGGGGTTAAGTGCTTTGGTTATGGTCATAGACAGGAAGAGTCTGAGGTCAAATTTGAAACCAGAATCTCTCATCTCTGAGCCTAGGTATCTATTTATGGAGCCACCTAGCTGCCCTCAAGAATCATATGTTCTTAGCAGGTTTAAACTGCACAGTCTAATTATGTGCCTAACAATTTTTTTTAATTTATTTATTTTTAGGCATTTTTCCAAGGATACATGATTCATGTTCTCTCCCCCACCTTTTCCCTCTCCCCTCCCAGAGATGACAAACAATTCCTTATGTGCCTAATATTTGAACTCAGTTTTCACTACCCTCAGCCTTTCTTATGTCAGAAGTCACTTACACAAAGGGTTCTTTTACCATTTTCATTGCATGTAGCTTCTAAAAATCTTTGTACAACTTCTCACTTTGCAATGAGATCTTTGGTCACTGAACAAGTCAATGATCTTGGAAATGGTGAAGGTTGATGAAGGTTTCTTCACTTCCATATGTGCATTCATATAATTCTGATTTTCCAGTTGTTTTTTTTCTACATTGTCAGGCGGGGTGCCCAAAAATTATTGCAAAATCTAAGTTTGAGAAGCCAGTTGTTTGAATTATTATCTTTCATTTAAGTTATTGTTTTTTTGGAAAAGTTGGAAGAGAAGCTTTGATTTCTTGGTGGCTCTACAGCTGCTCTTAGAAGGCTCTCAGCCAATGATAAAAGTTCACTTCCTCTTGGAGCTTCAGGTTATAAAACATTTCCATTTCTAAGCAAAAGGAGCTGGTGTTGAAAGAGCAACTGCTGAGTATTGGGGGAATATGTTTTTTCTGGACCAGATTATTGTTGGCTTTTGTGGAGTCAGTTTCTGGAGCTCTTCATATTGCCTTAGATATTATTGATGTTGAAGCTGCAGACTTCAACAGAAGGAATAGACTGCTCTTTAAAGTTTCCTTTTCATAAGCTAGTCCTGGGAAATGGTCCTGGGCTGATAAAGAGATTGATGGAGAGTGGCAAGTTGGCTTCCAAGGAGTCAATCACTGAGTGACAGAGCAGGTATGAAAAGCAGTTATTTCATGCTTTGCAACATCATTCATTTTCTTCATGAGGCCCATTTTTTTAATAAAATGGTATGCATCATCAAATGCATAGCAATATGGATAGGAGAATTGAAAGATGTGATGATCTCAAGCAAAAAAGTTGGGCCAAGTCTCAAAAAAATAAGATAGATGGATCTTTAAATTGGAGAATCAAACTATAAAGTCTCTCTAAACACACATTTCATGGCAAAACTACCTCATTTGAAGTTATTATATAGTCACAAGTTACAACCACTAGTTTTCAAAGCATGCCTGTTGATAGGAATTTGTACTCCATAAAAACATCTCTGTGAAAGAGG
Organism: Gracilinanus agilis; assembly: GCF_016433145.1. Classification (NCBI taxonomy): domain Eukaryota; kingdom Metazoa; phylum Chordata; class Mammalia; order Didelphimorphia; family Didelphidae; genus Gracilinanus; species Gracilinanus agilis. The sequence goes on from NW_025384031.1 coordinate 1,638, forward strand.
TGTCCATGGGGTAAATGAGAGATTCTATGTAGTAATTGCCTCCAATGCTTGCAAGTTGTGTGACAGTAAGCAAATCATGACACTTAACCAAACCTCTGTTTCCTCATCTCAAAACATGGGGATATCAGTACCTGGGATATTTTAGCATATCTACTTCACAGTCAGTGTGACCTAAATACTTCTATGAAACAAAGAAACATCTGATGTTTCAGGTTACCCTCCTTAAGGTCATCTGGAGAATTGGATTGAAACAGATGAGAATGCAGTAACCAGTAGCATCCTTTGGTATTCTGATACCACTATATGGCAAGATACACTGATGGTAGCCAAACAGTATGTGTGAAGAAAATGAACTGATGACATGAGTGCTTTCAAAACTGGCAATACCTCTCACAAACTAGATCGTAGGCAAGCAATTCTTCCTGCTATTTTTCAGTGGTAACCTTTGTTCCATATCATAAAGAAAACATTGTTATATTGTGCAAGACAATCATTTTAAAAAAACATATCTAATTCTCTGTTGGATAAGATAAGAGACAAAATCAAGGAGCTACTAATATCTGAAGAAGAAAAAGTTAGAGAACCTCAGTTCTTTCAAAAATTTCCCTTAATACAAAATGCACAAATTTTTCTTACTCCGAAAGAGGTGATGAAAACCACAGCAAGGTCACAAAAATATTTTGAAAATAAGATGGAAATACTTAAACTAAAAATCCCAGAAGCTCTTTTTGATTTGGACATCATGAATCTAACCAGCACACCACTTGTAATAAAGCAGATTAATCTGAAAAAAGTTATCATCTACTATACTCAACATGAAATAGTGAATTTTATCAAAGTTTTTTATAGAAAGGGTAAAATCATTTCAGATCCTACAAACAGTCTTATGTGTGGCTATCTGAAATGATGGTGAACTGTTGTCTGGTGACACCACTTTTTGGCATTCCAGTCATTGTCTTTCAATTGTCCCCAAGAGTCGAAGATATATAGTAGGCATACAATTGCAGGTTCGAATTGACTAATCCACTCATTAAGGTCACTAGAACCCAATTCACCAGGATTTCAGAGGTCTTGCTGGGATTTCACAGCTACTATAATAGTCTAATGACACAGATATCCCTTGTTTTATATTACCTTTTTCTTTAAACCTCCTTCTCTTCAGAACTTCCCTATTATTGCCAAGGGCACAACCATCCTTCCAGTCACACAACTTTGCAATCTCAATCATATTCTACTCATCACTCATCTAACTCACTTCACATAGCTGATCAGTTGCTATATCCTATTTTTTCAATTTCCACAACATCCCATGTATTCTCTCCATTCATCTAGTTCCATCTAGTTCAGGACTTCATCAGTTCCCTACTCCCATGATTATTGCAATGTTCCCCTATTTAATCTCCTGACTTCAAGCATCTCATTCTAATGTATCATCCAAACAGCTGCCAAACATTGTTATTTCTCAAGTGAAGATATGAAAATGATATCTGTCCCTACTTTAATAACTCCACTAGTTTAATATTTCTTCTAGGTTTAAATTCCTCAGTTTATATTAAAATCTCTTCACAATCCTTGCTTACTTTGTCATCCCTCTAAAACATGACTCCATTCCTTGCTTGCTACAGTCCAAGCATACTAATCTATTCAGTACTACATATGCATGATAATTTTTCTCCTCTCTTGTGCCTTTGCACTGGTCACCCACACTCCATTCATGGAATGGTTTCCTACTCAACTTGACCTTAATACAAAAATGTACAAATTATACTTAATAAAAAAGAGGGAACAAAAATTACAGCACAGTCACAATTTTTTAAACAATAAGATGGAAATAATTAAACTGAAAATCACAGGAGCTCTTTCTGAGTTTGACAGCATGAATGCAACCAGAAGAGCAATTGTAACAAAGAAGTTTAAGCTGGCATCAATTATGCTCATCATGGATGAGTGAATTTTCTCACATATTTGACAAAAAGGATGAAAGCACTTCAGGACTTGATATACTCAGAATTTACTTCATGACTCAAGTTTCACTTTCTACATGAAACTTTTCCTGATTTCCCAAGTTGCTAATGCAATCTCAAAATGATAGATAGATAGATAGATAGATAGATAGATAGATAGATAGATAGACACATCTTTCTGTCCTCTATAATTTAGCACTAATATGCTATATCTCTAGCTAGCTGGCTATTTACTTATATGTAGTCATGTTGTCTCTCCCTCTAGAACAAGGGTCAGCAACTTTTTTCGCTGTGAGAGCCATAAACACCACATTTTTTTTAACATTTATTAATATTCATTTTTAACATGGTTACATAATTCATGCTCCACCTTTCCCCTTCAACCCCCCCCCCCCGCCTTACCCATGGCCGATGCGCATTTCCACTAGTTTTGTCATGTGTCCTTGATCAAGACCAATTTCCAAATTGTTGGTAGTTGCATTGGTGTGGTATTTTCGAGGCCACACCCTCAATCATGTCCACCCCGACCCATGCGTTCAAGCAGTTGTTTTTCTTATATGTTTCCTCACCTGCAGTCCTTCCTCTGAATGTGGGTAGCTTTCTTTACCATAAATCCCTCAGAATTGTCCTGGGCCATTGTATTGCTGCTGGTACAGAGGTCTATTACATTCAATTTTACCACAGTATATCAGTCTCTGTGTACAATGTTCTTCTGGCTCTGCTCCTTTCGCTCTGCATCAGTTCCCGGAGGTCTCTCCAGTTCGCCTGGAACTTCTCCAGTTTATTATTCCTTTTAGCACAATAGTATTCCATCACCCACATATACCACAGTTTGTTCAGCCATTCCCCAATTGAAGGACATACCCTCCTTTTCCAATTTGTTGCCACCACAAAAAG
>NW_025384032.1:0-3906 GCF_016433145.1 Gracilinanus agilis
ATATATATATAATATACTATTATTATATTATATATAATTATATATAAGATATATTATTATATTATATCTATATAATAATATAGATGTTATATTATCTATATTATTAAATCTGAATTACATGATAATATATGTATAAGCCAGCCTTCTTGGAAAAGGAACAAAGGTGGATGGGAGGGAAAAATAATTTTTTTAAAAAGCTTTTTTCTTGGTGAATAGGAGGGTTTTGAAAAATAGGGTTGGTGGTCCTCATATCAGAAAAGAAAAAAGAAAAGAAGGTAGAGAAATCATTTAGAAATACAAATGTGAGAGCAAAAGAAAATGCAGAATGGGACGCAGACAAGCAAGGCAGGATTGGAACCACCATGTTAAATTTTAAAATACTTATGTTTTACCAGCTGGATGTGTTGGAGATCTACAGTTTCCAATGGGGTCCTCTTTTTTCTGTTCTGAGAAGGTGGAAACGTTCATGTTCGTTAATGCTTATCAAGTTTATAGTAATACAAGAGAATGTTTCCAAAAGCCCAATGAGAAACAGTAGCATGAGAAGAAAATGGAGGAGCTGCTCAGAGGAAGCGCTGCAAACACACAGGGAATGCATTAGCATCTATTAAAAATAGAAGAGCGATAGGTAGAGAAGATGAATGCAAAAGCAGGGACAGGAAAGCTCGGAATAATAAGCAGAGGAGGATGGAGAAAGCAAAGGACCAGAAAAGGCTTTTAATAAAAGGTATCTTAATTAGAGAAGAATAGGAGGACCCCAGAAGGGGCAGGGCTGCTGCTCTGGGTGGATGGATGGGACACTGAGAAGGAATAATAGAGGGAAGGCAGAGCCGCTCAGCTCTCCCCTTCTGCTTCCATTTTCTGCTTCAAGAATGAGAAAATGGCGTTTGCAATGGAAGAGACAGAACAAAAACGACTCACCTTGCGAGGTGAAAGCCAAGATAAGCAAGGAGATAATGTGAGCCTGCCTCGCTGCCCTGGAAGAGTTCAGTAAAAGACTCAGGCTAATCACTTCCCGGGGCCCTGAAAGGACTGGCTGATGGGATTATGGTGCCTCTGTCAGGGGTATCGGAAAGATCCGGGAGAATGGGAGAGATACTGAAAGATCACCAAAGGGCGAGCGGGGCTCTGATTTTTAAGAAAAGAAGAAGGATGTCTGTAAAACATGGACCAGGGTGTTTAATGTAAATTTCTCCCAAAAAATTTAGGATCTTTGTTTTTTTAGATCAGGAAACTCTTGATCAAGGGATCAACCTCCCCCCTCCCCCATATGTTATTATTATTATTATTATTATTTTAAACCCCTCCCTTCCATCTTAGACTCGGTATTGGTTCTAAGGCAGAAAAACTGTCAGGCTAGACAATGGGGGTTAGGTGATCTGCCCAGGGTCACGCAGCTAGGAGGGGCACAGGTCACGTTTGAATCCCGGATCTGGCTCTTAATCCACCGAGTCACCTAGCCGACCCCCCCCCCCCCCCCCGCCCCATATTATTATTTAAACCCTCACCTTCTGTCTTAGCATCAATATTGTGCCTTGGTTCTAGGACAGAAGAGCGCTAAGGGCTAGGCAATGGGGGGTAGTGAGTGTCCGGAAAAGGAGGCGGCAGTCACAAGGCGTTATCAAGAACAGATCAGGCCATTTTCTTTTCTTTTCTTTTTTTTTTGATGAGATTACAGGAGACCACAGTCGACATTTACCTATGAAACTTGCCTTTCCTGCTAGAGTTGCCATGGAAACTCGGCCTGGAGAAATTGACTTCCTAGAATTTCCTGGATTGGGGGGAGGGGAAGCGGCTCCCACTGGACCGGGCATTCTCTACCCAGAATCCCTTGTGCCTTCGAAGGTGCAAGATACAGGTTGGGGGTGCCGTCATCCCAGCCAAGCTATCACGGGACAGTGTTAGGAGAGTCACGTGAATGGATAACTGACACTAGAGGCAGGGCCCAAAGAACAATCCAGACCCCGAGGAAGGGCCGATCCAAAGGTCCAAAGCTCCTCGGGGGGCCAGTCCGGTGGTTGTTTGGACTAGCTGGCCACGGTGGGGGTGAGAACCTGGAGGCTGGTGCTCCCTCCATCTATTGTCACATTGAAATGAGTGAAACAGGTTTCCCGGGACAAAAGAAACAGGTGATAAATCGGTCCGTGCAGGAGCTCCGGCTTGTCACCACGATGTTCACTGCTGGGCATCCTCAGGGATGGGAGGATGGAGGCTGCTCGTGAAGGATCCCCAGTCCGTGTTCCCATCCCAAACTCGGTGGCCTCATTCTGAACCAGCTGGAAAACCCGGAGACACCCAGCGGTGACTGTGTCCCGGACTCACGGTCCTCTCTGGGGCCAAAGCAGCCAAGACTGCCCAGGACGATACCAGGGAATTGGGGAGAGGAAAAGCCCAGACCGAATTACCGAAGGCTGCTGCAGTCCGCTCCGGGCTCTCCGGGACAACCTCCAAAGGGCAGGGCTCCTCTGATCAGGGCACGCCCCAGTCCCCTAACCTGACTCCAGGTCTTTTCAGGTCCAGATGAAATCCCGGGAGGTGGCAGCTGGGTGGCTCAGTGGATAGAGAGCCAAGCCTAGAGATGGGAGGTCCTGGGTTCATATCTGGCCTCAGACATTTCCTAGCTCTATGACTGGGCAAGTCACTTCACCCCCCCCCCCCCCCCCGCCTATCCCTTCCTGCTCTTCTGCCTTGGAACCAATACACAAGGTGGATTCTAAGCTAGAAGGAAAGGGTTTAAATTAAAAGAAAAAAAAAAGAAAAAAATCTCTGATGCTTGTCTCTCATGCTCTTATTAACGCTATATGTTTAGACAGTCTCATTGGGAAAACAAAGCATCGAGAGTTTCATGACAATATACCCCCCCCCCCCCAATTAGAAGGGCAATGGAGAGCATCATCAATAAATACTACAGGAATTCAGAGTTTGGAGGACTAGAATAAACTAGGAAGTCTTCATGGAAGAAGTGAGAGTTGTGTTGGGCTTTAGGGGGATAAATTTTCTTGGTGGGGGATAAATCTGGAGGTGTGATGAGATTAAACCTACCTTGTCCATTCTTAAATCTAATCACCCAAAGTGTAAACAACACTTAATTCACAAGTTAGGAGGTCTGTGACCCACATGTACTAGAGTGAGTAACAAATCAGAATTTACTGACTGCCTCCTGGGAAGTCCTAAGAAAATCGTCTGTTGTGATTGGACATGTAAACCAAGAGGAAGGCACAGGAAGTGACACAAAAGAAGCCCCTTTAAAAGAGAGTGACAACTTCCTGTAGCTCTTCTTGTTCATGACTTGGACCTGGAGGAGTGCTGGACCTGGGACCCTGAGACCTTAGTGAGACTGTTCTTAAATCTTTCCCTTAGAATTATAAATGATGAGTATAAAGACTAAATCTTCCTGGACTTCTCTAAAGGAACTGCTCTTTCAAAAGAGATTCTGTGACTGAAGCTCCTGCTTCATTCATCTCCAGCCTTCCAGGGGCCCTCAGGCCTTGAGCTCAAGGCTGAGCCCCCTTTGACTGAGGACTAATTAGATCTGCCCGAGTTGAACAAGGGGGCCAGAGCAAATTACTTAGTGTGTTAGATTACTTATCCTGGCCTTTTCTCTCTCTCATTTTCTTTATTTTATCTTCCTCTTCTCATTTGTAAATAAACTTCCATAAAAGTCATTTTGACTTGAAGCTCTTCTTTAATTGGGGATTAATAATTATCCAATTCCCTGGAGGCCAAACCTTTTAATATCCACCTAACCAAAACCCCTTTTTACCCCTTACAGAGGAAGGACTCAAAATGTTCTTCTTTTCTCTCTCCCTCCCCTTGTCCAATTAGTGGGCAAATCTTGTCCTGTAGTAGTAATCACAATTATGATAAAATATAACAATATAATTTTATTAATAATAATATTTATAT
>NW_025384033.1:0-2934 GCF_016433145.1 Gracilinanus agilis
GCCCCCCAAGGACGGCCGCCCGGCCGAGCTCTCCCTGGAGGACCTGAGCATCAGCGCCCGGCAGCCACCGCCCCAGCCGTCCCCGCAGCCGCCTCCGGCCAAGGCCTCGGCCCCGGCGGCTCTCGGGGAGGCCGGCCAGAGGCCCAGCCGCAAGAGGAAGCTCCTGGACGACCCCGAGTCTGGGAAGAGCCTCCTCCTGGACGCCTACCGGGTGTGGCAGCACGGCCAGAAGGTCATGGCCTACGACCTGGGCAGGATCGAGAAGATCATGTCTGAGACCTACATGCTGATCAAGCAGGTGGGGGGGTGCCGGGGGGCTCAGGTGATGCAGGGCTCAGGCCGAGCCCCCCCCCCCCCCGGGGCTCTCATAGCGCCTCCCTCCTCCCTCCCTTGGCCAGGTGGACGAGGGCGCAGCCCTGGAGCAGGCCGTCAAGTTCTGCCAGGTCCAGCTGGGGACATCGGCCCAGAGACAGGTAAGGGGCGCCCCTGCTCTGCACTCCGGCTCATGTCTCCGGGGCAGCGTTCGAGGCTCCACCAGCATCTCATCCAAGCCGAGCTTCAGCCCTGGGAGGGTCCCCGTGTTACACCTGGGGAAACCGAGGCAAGACATGGTGGCAGGACTTGCCACGGTTGCTAAGAGCCAAGAAGCATCTGAGGCAGGATTTGAACCTGGGTCTTTCCTGACCCCACACCTGGCACTGCCCCGAAGGGGCTCAAACCCGGCTCGGCGGCAGGTTCCTCCGACACACACAGGAGCCTGGAGGGAGCACAGAAGCCAGGCGGGAGCCTCGGGGCTCAGTGCTGGGGTCCCCGCCAGGCCGGGGGACACTCGGGGAGCAGGTGGGTGACAGGCTGGCCGGCCCTGGAGCGGCCCACATGCCGGCTTCTGCAGTGGGGCTCCCAGGCAGGGCACACGGCTCAGGGGGCCAGAAGGGGACCCCAGTGGGGGGAGGAGGACCAGGGGCGAGAGACAGGCTGCAGGTTTGGGGGAGCCCCTGCAGCTTACAGGGGGTGACATGGGAGACCCCTTGGGTATGTGGAAGGGGGAGACTGAGGCAGGCAGGCCCCCAGCAGCGGCTGCCTGAGCCATCCCTTCCTGGCTGCGGCCTCTCCTGGAGGCCGACGTGTGGGCCCCGGAAGCCCCAGCTCCACCCCTGCTGCTGCCCTCCCCCTCCTCCTCCTCTTTGCCCGCCTCTGGCAGCTCCAGGGCAGAGCCCAGCTTTCAGAGCAGGTGCCCGGCTTGCCTGGCAGGAAGAAGGAGGAGCCGCCTGCACCGCCGCCTCTGGGGTCCCTGTGGTGCCACCCGCTCCCTCCTTGTGGCCTTGCCTTGCCCGTCCTCCCTGCACCAGGGTCGGGATGGCCAAGGGGGGCCCCCCACCTCTGCCTCCCTTCCTGTCGGCTCCCTCTGGCCGTCCTCATCTCACTGTGGGGTGCCTTGTCCTGCCTTTCCGGCATGCACAGACCCCCCCCCCCTTCCCCAAAGGAACGGGACGCTTGGCTTTGGGGCATCCTCGTGGGCCCTGGGGCTGCCGGAGCAGCCAGAGCCGGCCCGGTCCCCGAGGGGTGGCCGTCCTCCCCGAGTCCCTGAGACGGATGCACCTCGTCACAGGCCTCGTGGCCCCTGCCAGGCCCTGGAGGCATCCGAGAAGGGGGCAGGCTGGCAGAGGGCTCCCTGAATCCCTCTCCAGACGCCACAGGCGAGGCCTGTGGGAGAAGCCCTCCGTCGCTGCCCCTCTTCTGCGCCACCCTCCAGCCATTCCTCAGTCCTTACACACCCCACCGAGCAGGGAGAACGAGTCCAGCCAGGGGTCCGCAAGAGGTGGGAATGCCAAGGGTAGAGAGCAGGAGAGCCTGGAAGAATCTCTCCCCGCTCCGTGGCCCTGGAGGCCAGCTCCAGCTCCACGAGACCCAGTATGGTCAGGGCACTCCTGGAGGACTGGCCAGCCAGGAATTGGCGAGGCGCGTGTGAAGTCCTTGGCTTCTTTGACGGCCGCAAGAAGACCCGAATTCTAATCTAACCTCACATCTCTCTAGCCACGTGACCCTCGGCTTCTGCCTGCCTCCATCTCCTCATCTGTAAAATGGGGTAGGCGAGGAGTCCAGAGCCTAGGTTTCCCCCATCCCTGAGCCTCTTTGCTATCTCCTCTGACCTCCTGAAGAAAGCTGCTGGCCCACAAACCCCTGCAGAACGGAGCAATGACAGTCCTGTATCACCCGCTTACTGGGCTCTGGGCCTGGACTGGAGGCTACAATACCAACTTTTCCTGCCCGGCACTGCACCTCGGGGAGCCTCAGCGGCGCGTCGGGGTTCCAGAGTGACTGGGACTAGGACGACAAGTCTGGCCTCAGGAGTGCACGCACACACCTTTTCCAAGAAGTTGATGAAATTTCGGTTCCGGAACTGGGGTTGGGGGAGACGTGGACGGATGACCCCCCACCAATGGCAGCAGAGCACGGAGAGCTCGTCCCCCCAGGGACACTGAGGTAGCCTTCCCAGGCAGGAAGGGGCGAGGTCCTTGGGCGCCTGGAGGCCATCCTCCTCCTCCTTGACCTCTCTGTGGCCTCTGGGTTCCCCTCCTGCCTCTCTGAGCACTCTTCTGCCTGCTCGACCAGCCCTCGGTGATGCCTCTGAACTGTCCAGAGTCCCCTTTTGCCTCGCAGCCGCTTGGGTTAAAGGATCATCTCTGTGCAGAAGACTTCCAGGCCGCCATCTCCTCTCTCCAGTTATCCACTGGACCTTCCAAGCCCAACACATCTTCCAGACTTCCGGAACCCCTGCTGCCCGCCCTCAGGCTCCCAGCCTAGGAGGCATCCTGGATCCTGTAGCCAAGACCTGTAGATTTCACCTTGCAACCTCTGCAGCATCCGATGGATTTCAGCTCTGAGAGCCTCCTGGCACCACTGGTCCATTTCACTCCTGCAGCCCCCCCCCCC
>NW_025384034.1:0-5795 GCF_016433145.1 Gracilinanus agilis
TATATATACAGTACTCATCTCTCTCCTAAATTCATCACTGTTATTTATTTCCTGCTAGTTACTCTTACCTAGATGTTCCCTTTAAAACTCAACTAGTTATTCATATTTCTTTGTGAACAGAATACATCCTTCTTCAAAGGATTCCTAAATTTTACTGATGTCACCTCTTTCTTTGAGTTAAACGGGCTCCCAACTTAGGAGAAATGCTTGACTCTTCTCTCTTCCTCAGCTCACTTGCCTCCACCATATCCAATCAATTACCAGTTTTATAAAGTCTACCTCCACAACATCTCTCACAACCATCTCCTTTTTCTCCCCTCATATGGGCAACACCCTAATTCAGGCCCTTACTACCTCTAATCTATATTAGCTCTCTTATTATTTTATTCTGAATCTGATTCTCACTAATTTGTTGCTGGAATGGAAATCTAGGGGGGGGGTTGGGAATGAAAACTAGCCTAATTCATAATGAAGAAGAACTCTAAGTCTAGTCTGACATGTACCTGGGAACCAGATTTCAAAGGGTCCCAAAGAAAAATAGTTAGGATGTCATGGTCTAAAATGCTGTACTGTTTTCAGGAGGTATTGGACATGCTCAGGAATGGGATTCCAAAGACAGAAAAAGAAACCATTCCAAATCATATGGACAATCAAATTTGCCCATAGTGACCAACATGAAGAATTTACCAACCTAATAAGATTTTGAAAAGAAATGGAATGAAAGTAAGGTAATAGAAAATTAATGAGTCTGATTTGGTTCTGGAAAATTAATTTTGAGAGTTTTAAGCTTAGAATGACCCAAGCCTAGTAAGAGAAACTAACAACAATAATAAGGGGTTTCCTCTTTTATATCTATTGGGAGAAAAAAAGAAAGAATAAAGAAAGAATCAAATATATTTGGAAAAGATGAGAGTGATGACTATTGGCAACAGGGAGAAGGCAAAGTGCCTCCATACTTGATTTGCTTCCATTTTCTACAAAGGAGAATGACCTTTACATTGGAAATTGGAGAACAAAAATGACTAAAATGGAGCTGATACTCAAGATAGAAGATAAAAAGCACCCAAGCTGTTCTGGATGAATTCAAGTCACTTGGCTCAGATGAATTGCACCCTGAGGTCCTTAAAGAATTGGCAGATTTATTTGCTAAGTCACTGACAGTGATATTTGAAAGATCATAGAAAATGAGAATGATACTTGAATCAAAATAAAAGATTTATGTCCCAGTTTTCAAAAAAAGGGGGGGCAGGGAAGAGAACAGAGTCTGTCAACTATATATGCCTGATTTCGATTCAGGGAAATTTTTAGATAGATCATTAGGGAGATGGTTGGCAAGCATCTAGAAAAGGAAGTGCTGGTTACAAAGAGCTGGTATGAATTGATCATGAACAGGTCATGCTAGAGTATCTTCACTTCCCTTTTTTGACAAAATTACAAAATTAGATAAAGGAATTGCTATGGATATAATTGACCAAAGTTTTAGCAGAACCAAAAATAAAACATAAGTCTTCTGATTACCAGTCATGTATTCTTTAAGGAAGAGAGAGTGGCAAAAAGAGAATAATAATGATCTTATAATTATTGTCTTTGGAGAAAGGACCCTGAGCCTTTGAGTGCTGGCAGTGGATAATAAGTAGCAAGAGAATTTTGGCAAGAACTCCAGATTTACATCTGTAAGGGTCCTTAGAGGACCACTATTCTAACACTTTTATTTTATAATGACAAAACCAAGGTTCATAGAATCAAGTGACTTGTTCAGGGTAATACAGGGAACAAGTGAAAGAATGATGATTCCAGCTCAGGTCCACTACCTTCAAATTTGCTACGTTTCCACACTATCTTCTTCTGTTTCAAAGGGACATTCTTCTAGGCTGGAGTGCTTCATTACAATTCCATCTTGAGTGGAACCCTATCACAGAGGTTAAATGTTATTTTTATTCAAAGAATCATTACAGAATTATTTTTGCCCAGTCTCAGTTGCCACAGGCAAATGATACAGATAAATGGCATCAAAGAGATAGAAGAAAGAACCGATTCTTCTTTTTTTCTCCTCCAACCACAGATGCCAGACAGGATTTCTATCTTCACAACTAGTCACCTCCACCAACTCATAAGGAACTACAGGAAATGCAATTTTATAATTTAATACACTTGGGATTATACATTGGTTATTTGATATACACAGATCCATTCATTTGGTTGGCCATTTTGAATACTTTGACTTTCTCCTCAAATATCCAGGTCAAGTTGAATCCATTAAAGCATAAAAACCTCACATTTACCTAATTTTACTCTTTTTTTTTTTAAAAAAAATACAGTTTAGTTAAAGCTTATTTATTTTGTTAGTTTTTTAACTTTTAATTCTGTTTATCTTTTCCATATGTGGTCTTCTTATTTTTATTTAATCTTTTCCCACTAATTTTCAAGATGTGGCCTTTTGTTCTCTTTTGGGTTTAATAAATTATCAATTTTCTATGTTTTTTAAAAGCATGCTAAGCTCATTAGTCTTCACTTTATTTTATTAACATTTGATTTCAGAGAAATACATTTCCCTCCAAGACCTGCTTGTTTTGTTCAGTCACTTTCCATCATGTCTGACTCTTCATGACCCCATTTGGGGTTTTCTTGACAAAGATACTGGAGTAGTTTACCATTTCCTTCTCCAGCTCATTTTACAGATGAGGAAACCGAGATAAAAAGGATTAAGTGACTTGTCCAGGATAACACAGCTAGGAAGTATCAGAGACTGAATTTGAACTCAGGAAGATAAATCTTTCCGCTCCAGGCCCAACATTACTCATGTGCCATCTAGCTGTTCCACATACACTGTGCCACCTAATTGCCCTTCATAGAAATTTCTAGCTAGCAGAAAACTGAAGGGATCTAACTTTCTCCCCAAGATTCCCTAGAGCTGCTTTTTCTGTCTTGGTTCCACCTATTCTTGACCACACACTGTTGATGTGAGAAGCCTTTGTCCAAGAAAGTGAGGAGAGGAACAGAGAATATTAGAGCATCTGAGCTAGTTACATAAATACATATTTGACTGGAAAAGATTTTGAAGTGTGCATCCATTTATTCACAGGTTTAGAGCTAGAAGGGATACTAGAGGTCACTGAGATTAACACTCACATTTATCAACGAAGAAACAGAATCTCAGAGAGATTTAAGTGACTTGTCTAGGGTCATACACCTAGTAAGCCTGGACGGCAGAATTTGAATCCAGAGCTTCCAAATTCCAAATCCATCATTTTATTCATCACTCTATGATTCTCCAAGAGAAAAAGCATCATATCTCTTTGGGAATCACCTATATTTGTAAACATACCACTGATACTGAGAAATGTCCTTTTATGGATGTTCTCATTCAGAAAGCACCATAAGGCTTTCAAATCTTTTCCCAACTGTTGAATTTTATATTTTTCTTCCTTTTTATATTTCAGTAGATTTATCTGGGCCAGTCAGAGAAACTTTAAATATCCTTATAATTATTGTACTACTATATCTTTTTTTGTACTTGAGTGAGCTTTTTCTTTAGAAATATAGATGATTTTTCATTTGATATATATATATATATATATATATATATATATATATATACACATGTGACAACAATGACACTTATATTGCATTTAAGAATAGTATAGTTCCTTTGGAAGGGCTATCCATCAATTGACAAATGGTTGAACAAGTTGTCATAAATAGTTGTGATGGAATACTATTATACCCTAAGAAATGATGAACATGATGAGTTCAGAAAAACTTGGAAAAATTTATAGGGACTGATGCAAAGCGAAGGGAGAAGAACCAGGAGAACACAGTATACAATAACAGAAATACTGTATGATGATCAACTGTGAAGGATTAAACTATTATCAGCAAAGTACTGTGATAACCCTAAGGTATACATGATGAAAAATGCTATCCAGAGCCAAAGCAGGAACTCTTGGAGTGTGATTGCAAATCAAAGCACACCATCCTCCACTTAATTTCCTTTATAAGTTTTAATTGTATGTGTGATATGTGTCTTCTTTCATGGCATAAGGAATATGGAAACATGTATTGCATGACAGCACTGATATTATCTATATCAGCCTGTTTACTGCCTTGGGGCCAGGGGAAGAAGGGAGAGAATCTAAATCACAAAATGTCAGATAACAACTGTCAAAGATTGTTTCCACCAGTAACTGAAAATAGATTTTAAGTCAAATTTAAAAATGTAAAAAAAAGAATAATAAAATTTCCTTCTTTATCACTCTGGATATAGTAAGTTTTTGCTTTTTCTTTCATTAACAGGATAATCCCAAACTCTGTTTTTTTAAAAAATAAATATATTAAATTTATTGTCTTGTTCTTTTTTAGCAGATATTTTTGGTTTCCATTCTTTAAAATATAACATTTATCTCAACTTTTTTCTGGAATTCTTGCTAATTTTTCCTTTTGTTTTTACAAGTTTTAGTATACTTGAGCTTATGTGTTTGGGAGGTGGGCTTATACTCAGCCTTTCTCTCTAGCTCACTTTCAATTTCAGCCTTTTCCCATCCATTTTCCAGTTGTTTGCTTCATATTTCCTTCCCCTCCTCTTCCACTACAACACTACATAAGTTCTTCTGTCCAGAACACGTAGAGCTTGGCAGCCCAAGCTTCCATTGGTTGGGAGGCATGGGGACTAAAATAGGCTCTGACTCTGAATAAACTCTTCTTCCTGTATAAATTATGACTCCAAGTTTGGGGGCCACATCCCCTATCTCTGACTCTCAACTAAATATCTTCCCCTATCCCCATCATGATTGTGTCCCCTTCTGATGATCACTCATGATCCTCCTAAGGCTCGATGTTTCCTCACTTTTATGAAGTGAGGGCAGAGAAAATTCAGCTTGAGTCACTATTATAAGGATATATAAAGTAGAGACTTCCACAACCTGGCTGCCTCTGTGTTTTCCTTGCCAACATATTTCTTCTCTCTTCAAGGAAAAGAACATCAATAGTTCTTTCTATCCAATTGCTTATCATCACATCCTTACGGAAAGGCAGTGTAGTGTCATGGACGGTAAATCAGGAAGAATTCGAGTCTTATGTTCAAGTCTATGTATCGCTAGCATTTATACTGTAAACACACACACACACACACACACACGCACGCACACGCACACGCACGCACACACCCTTAACCTTTTAGAAGTAGCTAATTGGCTTAATGAATAGAGTTCTGGACCCATAGTCAAGAAGACCCAAAAATCTAGCCTCAGACACTTACTAAATATGTGAACCTGGGCAAGTTAATTAATCTCTGCCTGCCTCAGTTTCCTCAGATAAAGATTAGAAGAGTATGTACTTCTTTGGGTCATGGTTAGGATCGAATGAAACAAAAACACTTAGCATAGTACCTGATAGATCCCCTTTAAAGACTTATTCCCATTCCACCTTTCCTCCCAGCCAGTAACCTAAATGTCTAAGGCAAGATTTAAATTTACATTTTCCTGACTCCAAGTCTAGGACTTTAGCTACAATTTGATGATTAGTCTTGTAGCTACTTTCATTCCAGGAAGAAGCAACTCCCCATCCATATCTGGAGAACTTCCTATTCCAGATTTCACTTGTTTAATGAACGAGTCAAAGAAATACCACTGTTTATCTGGATGCTGGTTTGTCAGCTCTCTGCTAACAGATTTAGAGCCAGTCTCCCGCGTGGAGGGATAACCAAAAAAGCTCCCTCCCTCTTCCTTCTTTCCTTCCTTCCTTCCTTCCTTCCTTCCTTCCTTCCTTCCTTCCTTCCTCCCTCCCTCCCTCCCTTCTTT
>NW_025384035.1:0-3932 GCF_016433145.1 Gracilinanus agilis
TATATATAGTGTCCCAAAAATCTTAGTGTAATTTTAAGCTATTAAACCCTGTGTCTTTAAAAATATTTATCCATCTTAATTTAAACTTTCAGTTTTGTTCACTTTAATAGCTTAAAACTAGTGTACAAAATATTCAAATTAGCAATAAAGGAAATAAAAACACTCTCAGGAAGTAAAAAAGAAATTGAGTAAATTGTAAGTTAACTCCCAAAGGAGAAAAAAATTAACATTGGTCCAAATGGACTTAAAAGTATGTCCTACCTGGTCTGATAATAGAAACTTCTCTATGAAAATTTGTCTTTTCCTTTCTTCTTTTTTCATCAAAGATACATTCAATGTGAATTTAGACCAATTCTTGTACAAATTTTACACAAATAAGAAAGTAGGTGCTTAGACAAGTAGTCACTGATATATTCCCAGGTCTCTATTGTTCATTTGTTATCTCTAACATTCTTTTGGAATCTTTTCCAGAATGCCTTTAAAACTGTGTCACTTCTTAAATAAAATTATTTGGTAAACATTTTTTTAATGTCTTCATCTTCTTATGTGCCATTTCCACTTCGCAACACATTTTGTTGTATTAACAGTGCTTTCACTGTCACTATTCATGAGAATAAACTGCTATAGAGCTTTGAGCTGACCAGTTTATGTATATTTGTTCTCCACTGATACTCTCAACAATCTCAGGATGCTCAAGCTTTGTTGACATGCCAAGATTTCTCCATCTCACTTTTCAACTCATGGTTTTTAGGTGTTTTCTGAGATTAAACAATTCATAATCTCCAAAATCCTCTCCCTCTCTAGTGTTTTACAAATGAGATCATACCCATGATCCTTGACAAGAAAATCTGAAGGGGCAACTGGTTGACATAGTGGATAGAGCACCAGGCCTGGAATCAGGGGGTTCAAGTGTTTCCACAGACACTTCCCAGCTGTGTGACTCTGAACAAGTGACTTAACCCCAACTAAGGAGCCCTTGCCTTTCTGTCTTATTACTATGAAGATAGAAAGTAAGAGTTTTTGAGAAGGAAGAAAATCTGAAGACTAACACCTCAAGAATCAATAATTTGTTTTTGAGATATAATGAATTTTATTTCTAAGAAAGATATTATATTTTTATTTTAAAGATTTGGTCAATTTTATTTTTCATAGCACTCTGATGCTCTTCTGTCTACAAACAGTCCCTTCCAATTCAAGACATACATTTCCTATTTCCAAAAACTTTCTACACAGATTTTGTTCTGTCCTTTACCCTTCCAATTTCAATCTCCTATTCCCTAAATATAAAGGTATATATTGACTTGCAGGCTGCTGTGGTAAGGGAGTTAGCTACTCATCTGTAAAATGAGCTAGAAAAGGAAATGACGAACCACTCCTATGTCTTTGTCAAGAAAACCAAAACGGGGTCAAAGAGAGTCCGACCTATAGCTAAAATTACTGAACAACCACATAACAGTAAATTATTATCATCAATTTGGAGGATCATCTCAAGTTCTTCATAGATTTTCTACTTTTTAATATTTTGAAATTGAGATTGGGGCAGCTGGGTAGCTCAGTGGAGTGAGAGTCAGGCCTAGAGACAGGAGGTCCTAGGTTCAAACCCGGCCTCAGCCACTTCCCAGCTGTGTGACCCTGGGCAGGTCACTTGACCCCCATTGCCCACCCTTACCAATCTTCCACCTATGAAACAATACACCGAAGTACAAGGGTTAAAAAAAATTATAAGAAAAAAAAAGAAATTGAGATTGCCATATGCACCTCTATTATCTGTATATTGGAATATTTGCTTATATTTATAAACAGTGCAAAGCAAAATTATCAAGTATCTCATGAAAAAAATGTTTCATGTTGCCTTTGATACATTCATCAAACTAACCCTTACAACTTCTTTATTCGCTTCTTTGAAGAGAGCTGGAGACCACCCTTCCATTCAACATGAATTCCCTTTTGTCCTCTAGATTCATTTCTACCAAGACTATTAGAGAATGGATTTCCATTTTTCTAAATCAGTATTCTTAACCTTTTTTGTGTCATGGATCTTCTTTGGCAGTCTGGTGAAACTTATGGGCTCTGTCTCACAATGTATGCTTTAAATACACAAAATAAAGTATGTAATATTGAATACGAAGGAATTTAACTATATTGAAATGTAGTTATTTTTTTTAAAAGGCAGCTAGATGACATAGTAGATAGAGAGGCAGGCCTCAAGTCAGGAGGACCTGGATTTAAATATGACCTCAGAAACTTCCTAGCTGTGTAACCCTGGGCAAGTCACTTAATTTCATTCTTGCCCTTCTGTGCCAGAGCTGTTCATAGGACAGCAAGTAAGGGGTTCTTTTTTATCAAAAGAATGAAATATAGTTACAAAAATATTTTTAAAGCACCTCCATGAATACCAGGCTAAAAACCTCTTGAAAGCCTAGCATCAACAATTTGCTCTTTGAACAAAGATTTTAGATTAAGATTACTAATAGTTAAATTTAATTTAGCAGGTGTTCTAAAAGCCGTGTTATTTGTGGCCCTTTACCCTCTTTATTTTTGTCACCATTACTGCAGAAGTGAAAGGGGTTTACATAGGACTGAAAATCATTTTGTATTTTTGTCTTTGCTCTCACAATTCTATAGAAATGCTTCATAACCTTCATTTAGAAATTTCTTTAAAACTTTTTCATAATTTCTGTAGAGCATTAAACAGAGCTGTTAGCAAGCAAGCCACAGGATTCTTCACCTAGTGGCCACCCCACTCGTGATGCCTCTCTACTGAACCGTGCAGCAGTCTGTTGTTTTCAGCATACACTCAAAGACTTTCCAGGTGAGCCGAACCTCCCAGAACTCATGATCCACTGACTTAACATTTAACAATTGTAGGATCACCTCCATGCCCCAAATCGGAGTTGAACTGAGTGGGCATTTTCTAAGAACAAATAATACTCGTTGCATCACAGTGCCAAGTTAAAAATACTTTTCTTATTCCATTTCTGTAATTTAATGCAGTTTAGAAACTTTATATTCTCCTCTCACACCTGAAAACTGTCTATAAACTTTTGGGGAAAGTAAATCCAATGGTGTCAAGGTCTCCAAAAGATATCATCCAGTCCTTCTCCATATTTGCCCCAGAATATTGACCCCCAAAGACAATGCCAAAGGTATTGTGTGTGTATATTTGCGTAAGCTGTGGCTGTCTTTAGTCTTTCCTCCCTAGACAGGGGTCAGTCTTCAGTACTGGGTGAATGTGTGATGGTAGGACATTCCTGAGACAATTTTAAACTGAATTACTGATAGAAAACCAGTCTAAGACTCCAGCCTAACAACCTTAGGGGTGGTTAGCAATTCTCAGATATGACATCTACTTCTAGAACTGCAGCCTTTGTGGTAGACCCAAGACCCAGTACCCAAGACCCAAGACCCAATGCCAATCTCTTAACACATTCTTGCTTGCCTAGACTTCTGCCAACTTCCTGCCTCCAGACTTCTCATGCCTTGCCTTTGTCTGCATGTCAGTACCAATATGCTTCCAGATGTCCTTGGCTCTGTTTGCATGCTCCTACATACCTGGTGGGACACTTTCTAACTACCTAATTAATGTTAAAGTTCTCCAGTGCCAACTAGCTACCTGCTTGGACTTACTGGAAAACTTTTCAAACATCTCATAACTTTCTAGATTTCCTTATTTTAAGGATGGCAAGAACTCATTAACTCCCTTACTTCTCTGACATTTTTATCAAGTCTTATATTCTAGTCATCCCTAATATGGTCCATCCTATCACTACCCAATATCCTATCCTGACACCAATAGTCTTGCATAAAGGGAGGCTAAATTAGGGAAAGGAAGGAAAATTAGGGAAAGCTGTTTTGTTATTTATTTTGTTATTTGTTAACATTTTGTTATGTATTTTGTTAGAGGAGATGATGATGATAATACTACATATAAT
>NW_025384036.1:0-1952 GCF_016433145.1 Gracilinanus agilis
TTCTTCTCCCCTCTCTTTTTTGACCTCCCCACTCCCCTGTTCCCCTTGGTTTATCCCTTCTGACTTTCTCAGTAAGGTTAGATAGAGTTTTATATCCAAATGGATAATATAGCTACTCTTCCCTCTCCGGGTTGATTACACTGAGAGTAAGGTTTAAATATTACCTCTTAATACTCTTTTCCTCTCCTTCTTATAATAGTATTTGTCCCCTCCCCTTCCTATGCCCTCTTTGTGTGAAATAGAATATCCTATTTTTCTTATTCTCTAAAGTTTCTCTTGGTGTCCCCTACTATTCACCCCCCCTCTTTCCCACTCCCCATATCATCTTAGACCATTTAGTATTTCACCCTCTCCTTATGAATTATTCTTCTGATTACTATAATAGTGAATACTATAATAGTGAATAGAGTTCACTACAGAGAATTATACATAGCATTTCTCCACATAGGAATACAGATAATTAGATCTTATTTAAGCCCTTAAAGAGTCAAGTTTAAAAGATTATGAGTTTTCTTTCTTTCCCCTCTGTGTCTTATTTACCTTTTCATGTTTCTCTTGATTTTTTTGGTTGGATATCAAACCTTTCATTTAGTCCTGGTCTTTTCTGTGCAAATACTTGGGAATCTTCAATTTTGTTGAATGCCCATACTTTTCCCTGGAAGTATATAGTCAGTTTTGATGGGTAGTGGATCCGTGGTTGAAGGCCCAGCTCTCTTGCCTTTCTGAATATCATATTCCAAGCCTTATGGTCTTTTAGAGTGGAGGCTGCTAGATCCTGTGTGATCCTGATTGGTGGTCCTTGATATCTGAATTCTCTCTTTTTGGCTTCTTGTAAGATTTTTTCTTTTACTCGGAAGCTCTTGAATTTGGCTATTATATTCCTGGGAGTTGTCTTTTCTGGGTCTAGTGTAGAGGGTGATCTATGGATCCTTTCAATATCTATATTGCCCTCTTGTTGTAGAACTTCAGGGCAATTTTGCTGAATAATTTCTTTTAGTATGGATTCCAAATTTCTATTAATTTCTGCTTTTTCAGGGAGACCAATGATTCTCAAATTGTCTCTTCCAGACTGGTTTTCTTTGTCTGTCACTTTCTCATTGAGATATTTCATGTTTCCTTCTATTTTTTCAGTCTTTTCACTTTGTTTTATTTGTTCTTGCTTTCTTGAGAGATCATTAGCTTCTAATTGCTCAATTCTAGCCTTTAGGGACTGGTTTTTCCTTTTCAATCTGGTCATTTCTGGTGTTCAATTTGCTCATCATTTCATTTGATTTCTGAGCCTCACTTTCCAATTGCAATATTCTGCCTTTTAAACTGTTATTTTCTTTCCTGATTTCCTTTTGAGATATTTCCCATTTCTCTAGCCAAATCTTTTCCAACTTTTTCGTCATCTCAGATTTGAAGTCTTCAAGAGCTTGTGACCAGTTTTCATTATTTTGGGAGGGTCCGGATGTGATTGCTGTTTGTTCTCCTCTTCTGTTTGCTCGGTTGTCTGGATTTTCTCTGTGTAAAAGTTGTTGCATGTTAAAGATTTCTTCTTCTTGTTGTTAATCTTTCTCTTCTGGGCTTTCTGATTCTGGGTTGTCATTGTTGTTAGCCCAGCCCCTTCTCAGCTTTATCCTCACGCTCAGGGTCTGTCTGCCCTCTTTAGGCTCCTGAGGTCTCAGGTCTGGTTGTTCTCAAGGTCAAGCCCTCTTGTGGACCCCCTTGCTTGATCCTCTGCCGGAGGTTCCTTTACAGGTCTCAGGGTGCTGCTTCCACAGTCGTATACCCATCTGCACTGGTTCCCCACTCATAGTTTCAGAGTCTTCCTCACGCCTGTGCTCCATGTCCACGCTCAAAGTCTGTGTGTTTTCTTTAGCCTTTTGTTGTCCTGAGTCTTGCTGCTCTCAGGAACAGGCTCTAGAGCTGCCAATGACTCAATGGGTGCCCCAAACTTGCTCTATTTCTTT
>NW_025384037.1:0-3844 GCF_016433145.1 Gracilinanus agilis
CCTCCTCGGGGGGCGCGGCGGGGGCCGGGGCCGGGAGGGGGACGCCCCCCGCCCCATGCGTGCGCCGGTGGTACAGGAACTTGGTGAGGTTGACGAAGGTCTTGCCGCAGGGGCAGGCGTGCAGCGGGTTGGGGGTGTGGGTGCGCCGGTGCGCCAGGAGCAGCGCCTCCGTGCTGAAGGCCAGCCCGCAGTCCACGCACAGGAAGTGGGACTCCCCGCTGTGCTCGCCCAGGTGCTGGTCCAGGCCGGGGGGGCTGGGGAAGGCCCGGCTACACAGGGGGCACTTGAAGAGCCCCTCCCGGTGGCTGCGCAGGTGCTGCTGCAGCTGGTGGGGTGACAGGAAAAGCTGGTCGCAGGTGGGACAGAGGAGCTCGGGGGAGGCCCCGCTGGGGGGGTCCCCGCCGGCCCTCCTTGGTGGCCGGCGGCCCCCCCGGCGCTCCCGGCCGGCCCCGCCGCCCTCCCCGTTGCGCAGCTCGTAGCTGTGGTCGGAGGCGGGGGGCAGGTCGGGGGCCCCGGAGGTGTCGGGGCCGGCGGCCGCAGGGCCAAAGTGGGTGGCCTGGTGCTCCAGGAAGTCCCCGGGCAGGTGGAAGAGCTGGGAGCACTCGGAGCACTTATATAGGAGCAGCTCCACCTCGGCCACCACCTCCCCCTGAGCCCCCGCGGCACCGCCGGCCTCCCCGGCCTCCTCGGCCTTCCGGTAGGAGTGCTCCAGGGCCACCTGGGCTTGGCCGGGCTGGGGCCCCGCGGCCGGAGGGGGCGAGGGCTGGGGGGGGGAGGCGGCCACGGCCGCCACGGCCCGGAGGTGCGTCTGGCGGTGGCTCAGCCACAGCTCCTGCCTGGCGAAGAGGGCCTTGCAGTCCACGCACTCATAGTGGATGGTGCTGGCGCTGATAGTGGGGGGCGGCTTGGCTGGGGGCGCCTCGGGGGGGGCCGGCTCCTGGGTGCTCAGCAGCTTGAGGTGCATCTCCTGGTGCTCGAGGAGCTGCCCGGGGGACAGCAGCAGCTGCCCACACTCCAGGCACTGGTACTGGCTCTCCTGCACCAGGGTCTGGTACAGGCCAGAGCTGCCCGCCGCCTCGCCGGCCACCGACACCCCGGGGTCCACGACGCCCACCACCTCGAAGTGCTGCTGGGGGAGGTGCAGGTTCTGGTGCAGGAGCACGTCGTCCAGGGAGCTGAAGAGCTGGTTACACTCGGAGCACACATAGCGATGCTCGATGTACAGGACCGTCTCCTCCGACTCCTCTGTCATGGCGGCCGGGCCCTGGGGACAGAGACGAGGCGGGCGTCAGTCCGAGCGGCCCCCACGCCTTCCCCATCCCTTCTGGGTGCTCTGGCCAGACTTCCCCTCTCTGGGGTTCCGGCACCCTCAACTCCACTCCCCCAATTCTGCTTCCTCACCCCGATTCCCCAGGCCCACCTCCAGCTACTTACCCTCACCTTCGGTCTTAGAATCAATACTGTGTATCGGTTCCAAGGCAGAAGAGCCGGAAGGGCTAGGCAAATGGGGTGAAGTGACTTGCCCAGGGTCACCCAGCCAGGAGGAATCCAGGACCTCCTGACTCCAGGCCTGGCTCTCTATCCATTGAGCCACCTGGCTGCCCCCTCCAATGACTTCTTCACATGTCCATTGCTCCAGCACTCCCAATTCCATCCTTACACTGTAGTTCTCGGCGCCTCCCTCCTGCTCCAAGGCCTCCTTTACAGTTTAGTCCCCTCGCTCTCTTTTCCCCACTGCAGATCCCCCTATCTTTTCCCTTAGTCAAGCCTTCCCAAATGAGCTCTCTAGCCCTCTAGGTGCTCTGCCCCCAACTTGAGCCTTCAGATCTGGATTCTCTGTCTTTAACCCCACCCTTCCCCCCATGAAGGCTACTATTTTCAAGTTTCTGCACTTGGCCCTGGTGAACTGAGATGAAATTCTTGCTCTCAATAAGTTTCTATTTTAGCAGGAAAAACACTCCAAGCAATACAACTTGTAGCAAGGGGCTGCTAGGGAGAGTGTGATGGAGCTCAGACACAGCAGGGGAGAGAGGGAGGATCTTCAGGGGGAGGCAGCTGAGCAGTTCTGAAGGGGGCTGAGGACCAGCAGGGGAGATGGGAGCAGGAACTTCTATGGAAGTTTGTCTGGAATGCAGGTCCTGAGAACAACGCTGGGAAAGAAGGCTACCAGGGACCCTTGATAAAGGGCAGACTGAGCAATGTCTAGTCTTTCCAGAAAATGGGGAGCCACTGAAGCTTTCTGAATTCCATAGCTGGACCCTATTTATTTCCCAAATCAGGGAAATAACTGATCAGCTATCTGAAGGACAAATAATAGCTAGCATGCACACTTAAAGAGTGTTTTAAAGCCCTTTTACAGATACCTCATTAGATTCTCACAACCCTGTGAGAGGTGACAATATCACCCTTTTACAGGAAAGGAAACTGAGCTTGGAAGAGAGTAGTTAAGTATCTGAAGTGTGATTTGAACTCAGGACTTGCTGACTACAAATTCAGTGTTTCACCCACTGGGCTCCCTAGCTGCAGTTTGCAGGTTTTTAGAGCTTTCCAAACAAGAGATGGTGCCAGGCATAAAGTGGCAGACCTGAAGTCAGGAAGGCTCATCTCCCTGGGTTCCAATCTGGCTTCAGATACTTCTTCCTAGCTGTGTGACCCTGGGCAAGTCACTTAACTCCAACTACCCAGCCTTTACCATTTTTCTGCCTTGTAAGTGATACTCAGTATCAATGTTAAAACAGAAGGTCAGGGTGAAAACAAGCAAACCAGAAAAGCGGACAAGTTGAGAATAGAGAGATAATTTGTTTCAGATGTGCTGACAACCAAGGGCAGGGAAATGTGGAACTGCTGCAGGCTGCATGGAGGCTGAATAGAGGGATCTGAGGAGGTGGTTACCCGAAAGGAATGGGTAAGGTGGCCAAGGGACAGAGAGGAGGCCAGGAGGCCAGGCCAAAGAGGGCAGAGAGTATCTGGAAGGGGGCGGTTCACTGTACTGAACAATATAAAAGACCCCCAAACTTCAAAGAGAACAAGGCCAAGGCCAGCAAGGGGCAGCAGGCCCTTTGGGAGGGTGGCAGAGGGGGAATCACAATGGGAATGAACAAGTGGAGGCGATTCATTCAACGGCTTGAGAGACTGGACAAGGTCAAAGCTTGGACTTTTCAGGAGGTGGAAGCCTGGAGTTCAAATCCTGCCTCGAACACTTTCTAGTAGTGACCTGTCTGACTCAGTTTCCTGCACTGCAAAATGGGGACAACTACAGTAACCCCAATCTCATCTCCAGGAAAGTGCTCAGCATAACCCTATCTCCTCTTCCACACCCGTGTGCAGGCATCAGATAAAGAGAAGGGAGGGAGGCTCAGCCTTGGCCAGGAGGGTCTGGAGCAGACAGGGGGAGCCCCCATCCACAATGCGGGCACAGGGGTGAAGGGAGCGGAAAGAGAAGGCAGATACAAGAGAAGTCCAAAGGGTCAGGGGCTCCCCAGGCCATGCTTGGGAAGAGGTACGGGGTGAACCCAAAGGGCCTCCCCCCAAGAAGGGAAGGAATCTGTGAGACCTCTAGTGTAGACCCCAGTAGCGGACCTAGTACACAGCCGGCGCTTAATCAATGCTCATCCCGCCCCTCTCCCCACTAGGGCGCCGCAGGGCTGACAGACCCAGGACTCAGCCCCCGCCCCCAGTTCGTCCCGTCCTCCCCCATCAACCGGGCGATCGCGCACGCGCATGGGGGAAGGGGCGACCGTTGCTCCTTTCCCGAGGGGAGAGCTCGGGGCGCGCACGCGCGAGGGTTCGCGGCCGCCTCCCGGCCGGCGCGTGGCGTTCTATGCGCAGGCGCGCTGGTGTGTGG
>NW_025384038.1:0-6383 GCF_016433145.1 Gracilinanus agilis
CCCAACCTCTCAGGCTGCCCGTGTGGCCTTCCCCGAGGCCCCCCCAACCTCTCGGGCTGCCCGCTTGGCCTTCCCCGAGGCCCCCCATCTTCCCATGGGTGCTCTGGGCAGGGAGGAGGCCCAGCTGAAGCTGAGCCAGCTGCAGGAGAAGCTGGACAAGGAGGTGAGCCAGTACACCGCGGAGCTCCAGGTGGTGCAGAGGCAAATGTGCCACTACGAGCAGCTGCACCAGTTCCTGGTGGCCAAGAACCAGGAGAGATTTGTGGACCCGGAGGTGCAGGAGGCTCGGCGCAGGCGGGGTGAGGGCCAGGAGGGAACCCCGAGGCAGCAACTAGCTCTGAATTGTGCAGGAGGGACAGAGGCTGTCCTCAAGCTGGGAGAGGGGGTGCTGCTGGGGGCCATCCCGAGAGAGCCGGGAGGAAGAGGGAGGCTGGGCGCCTGCCGACCCTGGGGCTCCCTTCCCCGACAGAGAGAGAGACAGCCGAGGGCCTCCGCAAGACCTCCCACGAGAAGGCCATTCTGAAGTACCAGGAGGTGCTGGACAGGCTGACGGAGCTCACCGGCTTCAGTAACCCGGAGGACATATTCCGGAAGTACTTGGAAAGTAAGGAGGGGGGCCGTGGGCGGCACCAGGCCTGGAGACACTTCCTAGCTGGGGGCCCCTGGGCAGGTGGCTTCACCTTGTTGGCCTCAGTTTAAAAAAAAGGAAAGTAAGGTGGGCCCGACGCCGGGCCCCCTGGGCTCCTCTCTTGGCCTTTCTCTCTCCCCTCCCTCCCTCTGTCCCTTCCCCCTCTTCCTCCCTCTCTTCTCTCCCTCCGGCTCCCTGAAACCTCCCCGTTTCTCTCTCCCACTCGCCTCAGACGAGGAAAAAAACTTTGCCGAGTTCAATTTCATCAATGAGCAGAATTCCGAGATGGAGACCCTGAAGGAGGAGATCCAGGAGGTGAGGCCCGGAAGGCTGCCCCCTCCCTAGGGCTGCTTTTGCTCCGGGGAGCCCCGACGACCGGCCCGGTGACTAGAGCCAGCCTTGCCCCGTCCCCCAAGTGGACCTCAGGCCCTCCCTCCCCGGCGCCCGCCTCTGAGGCTCAAAAGGCCAGAGAGCGCCGTCACGCCTCCCTCCTTGTCTCCAGGCCCAGGAGGCCCTGGAGAAGCTGTCCTTGGTGCAAAAAGAGGAGGAGACCGGCTTGAAGAATCAGGAGCTACAGGCCATGGAGGAGATGAAGGTCTCCCTATCTAACGAGGCCATCGAGGTGGACTCCAAGTACCAGTCTCTGAACAACATCCTAGGCCAGCTGAAGTCTGGTGAGGGCCCTGGAGGAGGCCTGGGCAGGGGGAAGCCCCCCATCCTCTCTGGGGAGCCACGGAGAAGAGGGGGAGGAGGAGGGTTTGCAAAAGCCCTGAAGGGCAAAGAGGGGCCGGGACGAGGCAGGAAGGGGGTGTCGGGAGCCGAGAGGCCGACCAACAGACAAAAAGGGGGACTGCCGGCTCGGGGCAGGGATGCCTAGGCCCGGGCTGACCCCCTGCTCCGGCACACCCCCTCCAGCCATCCAGTCTTTGTTCTACAAGGCTAAGTGTGATGACACGAAGCTCAAGGAGCTGCTGGGAGCCAGCCACATGGGGGACAAGATCGTCCAGCTTCTGCTCAGCCTCATCGAGCAGCGAGTGATGGACCTGCTGGCCGCCCAGGCCTTCCACGAATTCTCGGTGAGTGGGCAGAAGGCCTTGGGGCTGCTGGGGCTTGGGAGCCCAGGCTGAGCTCCCCAGTGGACACGCTCCCCTTTGCCACCCCCCAGGAATCTAGCACCTACAATGCCCAGGCCACGGCCCTCAGGCTCCTGGGCCAGAGTGAGGAGATGCCCCCCAAGAAACAAGTTCTGCCACAGCCCCCCACCAATGTGTAAGATCTTTAGGCAAAATGGGGGTCGGGGTACCCAGGAGGGAAAGGGGGCTGGACACAGAGCCTCTGGCAGAGCAGGTCAGAAAGGGGGGGAAGGGTTCTTGGGGATGAAGAGCATCATGGGGAGGCAGGAAGGGGATGGAGACTGCAGATTGGAATGAGGAGACATACTTGATCCCTCAGAGGTCCTAGAAGGCCACAGAGGGGTGAGGGGGCCTGGGGCCTCTGCCGGCCAGGAGAGGGTCACAGAATTGGGGGACGGAGGAACAGAGAGGGAACTGGGGAGGCGGGAAGGATTCCCACGTGGCTGAGGCAGTTGGAAATTTATGTTCAAGGGAAGATCCTCTGGGTCTGGAGCAGATAGACGACCGGCCCCTGACTCTGGAGGAGATCAAAGCCCAGATCATGAAGTCGGTAAGGAGTGGAGGGCATCCTCCACGCCCCTCCTATGGGCTCCCCGTATTCTGCAACCATCTCTCCCCCCCCCATTCCTCATCCTGTCTCCTGCCACCCTTCTTTGCTTTGGCCCAAGCCTCCAGCTTGCCTTCCCCGTGTCTGCCCCCTGCCCGGTATCCTCGACCGCCTTTATGCCCCTCTCCCTGATCCCCTGTCCACGCTCTCACCTCTGGTGACCGACTCGTCCCTTTCTGTTGCTCTCCCAACTACGAACAGATAAGGAACAAGGAACAGAGCAAGAGGGGATCAGAAAAAATCGGGTAAACCGAGGTTCAGCCTCCAGACTAAGGCTCGGGCCTCCCTCTGCCTGGAGATCCTGTCCTCTCTGGCCTCCCAGCTCTCTCCTGCACCTTCCCTGGGGCTTCTCAGCATTCTGCCTCTGCTTCTTCAGCCCTGCAGGCCCTGATGTGCCCATCACTGTGAGCCTCGTGGTCTGCTGGCTGTCATGCCTCCCCCTTTCGCTGGGTCTTTGCCTCCTCCCATCCCTTCCAAAGGGCAGAGGAGCCCACGTGGCCTAGAAGGGGTGGAGAGGGGCGAGGTGGGTCCAGGGATGCTGTGACCTCCGAGAATAAATGTGTCTTGTCCCAGAAGGGCTGGTAAGATGGCTGTCCCGTCAGCTTTGATTTACTTTCGGTCCAATTGTTATTGTTGAGTACCTACCGTATGGCAGCCTATGGGCTAGGAACTGGGTGCAGATGTTTTATTTTATTTTATTTTGACAATGGGGTTAAGTGACTTGCCCAGGGTCACACAGCTGGGAAGTGTCTGAGGCCAGATTTGAACCCAGGACCTCCCGTCTCTAGGCCTGGCTCTCAATCACTGAGCCACCCAGCTGCCCCCGAAGATGTTTTAGAAACCCAAACCGGGCCCTGCCGGGAGGAAGCCAGGAAACTGGACACGTCTATCTACCCAGTGGGTTTTGGTGCCTCTGCTTTGAAGGCACCGGAGAATTCTAAAGAGAAAGGCGGGAAAGCGCTGGCAGTCCAGACGTGGAAGATCACCCCCACCAAGGTCCAAAGGCTTTGGGGGCCCTCACGGAGGGGGGTGCCCAAGTAGGTCAGAGGGCAGCTGCAGCAGAATTCATTCCTGAAGGGGCTCCTGTGGGCTGGAGAAGAGAAGGTCGGGAGGTGAGTGGAGGCATGTGGGAGAGTTCTCTTCAGGCTCTGGGAGAGGATGGGCCTGGTTTGGGCCAACTGAGGCACAATCTGGAGCACTGAGGGGGTGCCCCTCAAGTGGCTGGGCAGAGGGGGGCTCCTCCTCCCTCTCCTCCTTCACAGAGACACCCTTGTGGGGTGTGTTAGGGTGGGAGCCCGTTCGATGTGTGGGTCCCACGAGTTGGACACTGAAGCGCCTTCCGACACTCAGATTTTGTGTCTCCAAGTACTACGCAATAATACAGCCGCCCTTCATCAGCCAGGGAGCAGCCCGGGCCAGCAGCAGCTGCCACCGATCGCCCCCTTCCCTTAGCCCCCCATGGGGACAGTTCATGGCCTCTGGACCAAGTGTGTGGCCATAACCAGAGTGAGAACGTGAGCATGTAAACTCTCTGGGGGGAATACAAAGGGCAAAAGAAGTCCCAACTAGCCCCGTGACCCTGGCCCTGCTGGCATTGCGCCGCCTTTGTTCTGTTCACGTGCAGTCTCTGGCCTGACCTGGGCATTACTGTGGCCTGCTGCCAGCTGGGAGTAATCCAGAGGAAGCCAACAAGACCTAGAAATAACCGAGCTGGCTCGGACCCCTTTCTCTGGCCTCTCCGTATCTTCGGGAGGGCGTCCTGCTCCTTTTGGGGCGATCGGCGCAGAGCCAAGCTTGTGTCCTTACACTGGCGGAGTCGGCAGGAGCTCCCGGCCCCCCTACAAATGCTCCCAGCTCACTGCCCACAGCCAGGGTCCCGGGAGGGGTGCTGCTTGCTAAGCGAGCAGGGTCTTTGCTTGAGCCCTTCTGGAGGCACCAATACTGTGGCCACATCCCCTGCAGACCCCGGAAAGACAGTTTGTGCCACCAGAGGCCTTGGCGTCGTCGAATGGATCCACATCACAAACTTAGCATTTTGTCCATGGACTTGGGCATCACTATCATGAAGTGGCCCAGCCGTCTGGGAGAACAATCCAGAATCACACCCAAAGAGCCAGCAAGGTCACCATTAGGTCCGTCTCCTCAGGCAGTCAGGGAAAGAGCAAAGGCACCCCCCCCCCAGGCTCTAAAACGCTGAGAGCAGAGGCGGAGGGCAGAAAGCCAGGAATGTCCAAGTGGGGACGGGCTGAACAAGTTACGTGTGAGGGTGACGGAGTGAGTGCTCTTCACGGGAAGAAGCCATGAGCAGATTGATTTCTTGTTTTCATTAAAATCTTTTTTCTGTTATAAGTAGAAATACTTTTTGGCGATTGTTTTTAACTTTTTAAAATTTAAGTTTTCTCTCTTCCCTCCCTCATCCAGGCAGTGAAAAATCTGATATAGGTTATACTATATATAATCTGACATAGGTTATACTATATACTATATATAATCTGATATAGGTTATTCTATATGTACTATATATAATCTGATATAGGTTATATTCTATATATCTGATATAGGTTTTACTCTATACTATATATAATCTGATACAAGTTATACTATATATATAGATATACACAGCGCTGACTAGGCGGTGCTGAGGCCTGTACTTGCCTTTAATACATATTTCCATATTGCTCATGTCATGACAGAAGACAATAGAAATCTCATGACAGATATGTAGTGGGAGATGTCCAGCTTTGATCTGCACAGTGCCTTCTTTGGCTGGTCAGCCTTTTTCATCATGAGCCTCTTGTGGTTACCTTGGAGACTTGTTTTGCTGCTAATGGTTTAGTCCTTGGCAGCTGGTCCAGCTGGTCATCATGTAAGATTTCAGTTACTGTGTACATCCTTTTCCTGGTTCTGCTCACTTCACTTTGCATCAGTTTATAGGTCTGCCCAGATTTTTCTGAACTCACCCCGTTTGTCACTTATTATGGCACAATAGTATTTTATTACAACCTTATACCACAACTTGTTCAGTCATTCCCCATGTAATGAACAACTCCTCAGTTTCCAGTTCTTTGCCACTACAAAAAGAATGAGCAGATTGATGTTAGGTGGCTCAGTGGATAGAGCACCAGGCTAAGGGTTGGGAGGACCTGGGTTCAAATGTGGCCTCAGATACTTCCTAGCTCTGTGATCCTGGGCAAATCATCTGATCCCAGTTTGTCTAGCCCTTATGGCTCTTCTGCCTTAGAACAGATACTTAATATTGATTCTAAGATAGAAGGCAAGTCTTAAAAAAGAAACATGGAAAGTCTTGCATGAAACAAAGTCGACTGAAACAAGCAGAACCAAGAGCTGTTGTATACAGTAGCAGCAATATTGTTCGAGGAGTAGCACCAAGTGACTAATCTCTTCTTAGTCACCTGAACATTCAAATCCACAATGGAGGAGCGATGAAGGAAGAGGCTCACCACCTCCAGAGAAAGAATTGATATAGGGAAACACAGAACATTTGTATGGTCCCATGTGCTTATCTCTGTCCAATGGGGATCTTCTCTGGCAAAGGGTTGGGAGAAGGCAAGACAACTTGGAACTGAAAATGGAACAGCCAAACCCCAGCATAACTAGCTGCTTTGCTGTTGCTCCCTCAGGACCAAGGGACCTTTCCACAAACTGGAAGCTGATGCCTTCCATATGGGATGTCTCTTCCATTGGAATGTGAAGGAAACTCATTCCAAGAGGGCAGGCTCTCTAATTTCTATCCCCAACATTCATTGTACCTAGTCCTTAATAAAGGCTTCCTTCCTTCCTTCCTTCCTTCCTTCCTTCCTTCCTCCTTTCCTCCTTCCTTCCCTCCCTTCCTTCTTTCCCTCTCTTCCTCTCTCCTTTCCTTTCTCCCTCCCTTCCTTCCCTTTCTCCCTCTCTTCTTTCATTCCTTCTTTTCTTCCCTCTCTTCATCTCTCCTTTCCTTTTCCCCTCCTTTCCTTCCTTCCTTCCCTCTCTTCCTCTCTCCTTTTCTTTCTCC
>NW_025384039.1:0-4291 GCF_016433145.1 Gracilinanus agilis
TCCCATTTATTTTTATTTATTTAAATAATATTTTATTTCCCCTCCCCATTACACAGAAGAGCAATATTTACCTTTTTTTTTCAATTCTGTGCTCCAAATTCTCTCCCTTCCTCTCCTCTCCTCTCCTAGAGATAGTAAACCACTTGGTACAGATTTTTACATGTGCAATCATCTTACCTTCTTTCTAGCTAGGACTTTTCCAATCTGTTGTGAATATGCAATACCTGTTCAGTGTGTCCATTAGAACGTACTATTTTTCTCTCACAATCCAAGGCAAAGATTGGAAAAAAATTTTCTTGCAAAGCCATAATGAAAAGGACATTTTTCCCCTTGAAATTAGAACTTTCGCAGAAAGTCTTGGACATGAGGTCACACTGACCCAGTCATAATAGCTCATGGGTGCCTGATTGCTTTGAGGTTATTGAGAAGCACATGGCAGTATGATGACTGTACTAGAGGGATCATTGTTTCTCATTGCCAGTCCTTAGCTAAAGATGGAGTTTTCAAATAAAACAAAAACAACAACAAAAACATCAACCATTCTCTTAGTGCTGCTTAAATCATAGAATCATGGGACTAAAACTTCAAGAGCCTTTACAGATGATCAATTCTGGGTTCTGGGCCATTTTGGTGACAATTTAGAAGTCTATGATTGTGTCTTATAGCAATGTCTTTAATTACATTAAATTAAATGCCTAAGACAACAAAGAAAACCAAAGAAAAGTGAAAATAATGATCCATTTTTTCCCCATTCAAGTTCATGGATTCTTAGTCCGTAGAACTAGGAGTCAGTCCATATCTAGTTCAACCTCCTACCCCCATTTTATAGAAAGAAAAACCAAAGGCTCAGAGAAATTAGAGGGACTTTCCAATAATCACAAATAGGAAGCAGCAGAACGAACCAGTAAATGAACCTAGCTCCCCTGAATCCAAACCCAGGCCTCTATCCACTAACACATGCTGCCTTCCAGAAAACGGCCAACTATAAGACTCCCCTGCTCTAAGCCTTAATCTTTTAGTTTGATAAGTGAAAGCTTATTATATAAATACATAGAAAATAATAATGTGCAGTAGTTTAAGTCTCAGAGGGCAGGTTCCTTCATTTTCCTAAGCCTTAATTTCCTGACCTATAAAATGAGGGGTTGTTGATTTTGTTGTATTGTTGGGGAGATCAAATGAAATAATAACCGGAGCCAGAATTTATAGCACTTTAAGGTCTACAGAGTGCTTTATAGACATCTAATTTGAGCCACAAAACTCCCCTGGAGGGTAGGTACTATTATTGTTACCACTTTATAGAAAAGTATACTGAGGCAAACAAATGACTTGCCCAGGGTCACAAGCTAGGAGTTGTCTGAGACTTGATTTGAAGGAGCCCTGAGAGGTAGGTGCTATTATCATCATCCTCATTTCACAGACCAGAAACTGAGGCAAACATAGAGTTAAGTGACTTGCTCAGGGTCACATAGCTAGTTAGTGTCTGAAATGAGATTTGAACTAAGGTCCCTCTGATTGGTCTAACCAGTATACCATGCTGTCACTCCAAAACTCCTTGGTATAAGAGTCTCCCAAGCCCGTGGAGACATTCCTCTGGTTTTGTGAATACCATTATTATCTAAAAATAAGCCAGATTTGTAGAGTGTTTTAAACTATATGAAGTGCTTTCCTCCTAATGTATTAAGAGAAAGCATAAGGATTATCCATTATCTCTGTTTTACAGTTGTAGAAACTGGGTTTCAGAAAGATGAAGTGACTTGATTCTCCATCTAATAATTACCAGTTGGAATCTGAACCAAGCTTTGCCAACTCCTTTTTTCTTTTTCTGTTCATAAGTATGTGGCTAATCAAATTTTTATTTTTTGTAAAAATTTTCATAACCTCTTTTGCTCATACCCTGTGCCTCAGGAATAGACTTGTTCTGAGCTCCAACTTTGACAGTCAAGTTTCAGATCAGGATGCTCTTGCTTATACAAATAAACTTGAACTAGATTGCATTACGCCTCACCTTAGGAGAACAGTGTGCTAGCATTTCTTCCTTATTTTCCCTTGTTCCTTGTTTCTTGTTCCCTCAGTCTCAGAGCCCACTAGTCTTCAGTTTCACAGGATAATCAATGGCTCCCTATTGCCTCCTGAGTTCAAATGTTTTTATCTGGCATTTCCCTCTGCCTTTCTTCCCTGATATGCCTCTCTTCTGGATGCTCAAGGCTCCAGTTCTACTTTTCTATTTTCCAAATGAACCTTAAGCTTTTCTATCTCTATTTCCCATTTCTAAAACAGTCTCACTCTGACCTGGGCAATTTTGGGCAAGTCAAACTCTTTGGGTCTTACTTTCCTCATCTGTAAAATGAGGAGGTCAGATTAGATGACCTCTAAAGTCTCTTGCATCTCTAAATCTATGATCTATCAGACTCCTCTTCATCTGTTGAATTTCCTCCTATTGTTTAAAGAGCAATTCAAGATGAAGTCTTCCTGGAGCTCCCTGGCTGATAAGAAGATCCCCAGGGATTCCAGATAGCCCTTTTGCACTTAATGTGTTGATGTATGTCATTATCATCTGGGCTCTTGCTCAGTATACAGTAGGCATTTATTAAATGCTTATTTAATGAATGGATGTGTTTTTTTTTTTTTTGTTGTTGTTGTTGTTCTCTGACAAGTCTTGAGTTTGTGTCTGAAACCCAATGTTTTCAGGTCTTTGCTTCTCAATTGATAATTGTGTGGGGAAATGGAGAGGCAAAGGGTCAACAGAGCCATTGTTTGAGGGCGGGATGGGGCCACTTCAGCCAGGAGCTCTCCCTCCCCTGTGGACAAGAGCTGAAGACTTTCCAGCCTCTGGAATGAGAGAGATATGTGAAGGAGCCTGGTTTTCCCTCAGGTCAAAGGTTCACATTTTTATTTTAAAGATGCCTGAGTGGGTGTTATTTAAAGGAGGCCTTTTGGTATGTCCGGGAAGCATATTTAAAAATCTATTAGTATGTTCTGCTGTGGGTCTTATTTTCCAGTCACTGACATAACTCTAAAAGAGTTGTTCTGGTCTTTTGAGTACGGCATGTAAGGCGTGTAACAAAGTACCTTGAATTAATGTAGTGAGTATCATATTTATCTGGGTAAATAAAATGTTATGTTTTCAGAAATGTGTCTGCCAAATCAGCCAGCTTTTTAATGTCTTTGCCAAGAGACTGGAACAACTTTATATGAGCTTCATAACCACACATTTAAGCTTCCCCCCTCTTTTTTTTTCTTTTTGCTTCTAAAATGTTATTTTTCTCCCTGAATGAAACCAATAGTTCTTTAGTGAGAATGTGAAGGGTCACAGAGCTTCTTGATCTGAACACAGAACTTCTGTTGACCTCAGTAAGGGCGGGAATATCTAGTCCTCAAGTTATAACAGAAATCAACAAAGACTGTGGAGCTCAAGTTTAGACCGATTATTTCCTGCATAATCTATGTCACTGCTGAATGTTTTTTTGCATGTTTTTTTTTTTCTGAATTGTTTGAGTCAAGGACATGTTTTTGGTTTTATCTTTGAGTTTCCTGACTTGTATCTGTGCCTATGTGTCAGACTTGGGGTGTGTATGTGTGTGTGTGTGTGTGTGTGTGTGTATGCAAGCAGCAAGAGTGAGAGACAGAGAGAGAGAGAGAGAGAGAGAGAGAGAGAGAGAGAGAGAGAGAGAAGAGGGGAGCAGAAAGACAGAGAGAGGAGAGAAAGATACACACTGAGAAAGAGAAAGAGGAAAGGAGGAAGGAGAGAGAAGAGAGGTGAACAGAAAGATATATACAGAGAAAGAGGAGTAGGGAAGAGAAAGAAAGAATGAAAGAAAGAAAGAAAGAAAGAAAGAAAGAAAGAAAGAAAGGGGAGAGAGAAAAAGAGAGAGAGGCAGAGAAAGAGGAGGAAAGAGGAGGAAAGAGAGATTGAGGGGAGGGGAACAGAAAGATATACACAGAGAAAGAGGAAAAGGGAAGAGAGAGAAAGAGGGAAGGAAAGGGGAAAGACAGAGAAAGAGAGAGAGGCAGAGAAAGAGGAGGAAAGAGGAGGAGGGAGAGACTGAGGGGTGGGGAATAGAAAGATATACACAGAGAAAGAGGAAAAGGGAAGAGAGAGAAATAAAGAAAGGGGAGAGACAAACAGACAGGGATACAGAGAAAGACAGAGAGAGAAAGCGACAGAAAGAGGAGGAAATAAAAGGGGAGAGAAAGAGAAAGATGGGGAACAGAAAGATATACTCAGAGAAAGAGGAGGTGGGGAGAGAGAGGAGAGAAAGAAAGGGTATTATATATATATATATATATATAT
>NW_025384040.1:0-5917 GCF_016433145.1 Gracilinanus agilis
AAAATTTTTGAATATTTTATTTTAAAATAATTTAAAATATTTGAATATTTAAAATAAAAAAAAATAAAAGCAATGTCATTTCTCCGGTCTAAAATCCTGTCCAGATTCTTCTCTTTAGGAAAATGGAAAGAACAAAAAATAAGGCCATTCTTTAAAATGGAGTGAGGAAGATTACCAAACTTAATTCTTGCCTCCACTCCCACCGCAGCCAGGTCACAACTAAAAGCAGTGGCCTCTCTGGTATTCAAGATATTAAGATATTAAGATAGGGATTACATTATTAATGTAAGATAGGGATCACAGGAGGAAATTCTTCAGTCCTTAATGGCAGTCAGTGGTCCTAGAGGGAACTGAATGGTGACTCTTCTGGCTTGTTATTATATTTTTATGATCTTTTATTTATTATTTAATATTATATATTTACTTTATATGATGATCACATATTATATACGCTAATAGTTTTATTGTTTATTTAATATTATGATGATGTTGATTACATATTATATAAGCTAATAGTTTTATTATTTACTTAATATTATGCTCTTTTCCTTACTCGAGATTCCTACAGGTGTTATCCGAAATAATCTTGGGGTAGTCCTTTGTAAAAAGGAAATTACATTTATTGTTTTTATATTGTTAATCATAAACCAAGAGATCACATAACTGTAACTATGATTTTACAAAAGTTAGATTCAGTTATTAAAGTAACTGTATAAGCATAATAATAGCAAACAAAAATATTAATTGTATTAATGTATTAAAATTTAGTAGCAACTAATTAAGAGTTTCTGCTTGAGGAATAAAACTTCAAGTAATCCAGGAAAGCTCTAAGTCATGCAGCAGGAGATGAGCTGTGCCCATTTGGAAGGGCGAGTGTACAGCTTCTATTGTTTGGCCTAATGAGATAAAAGGAAGCCAGTGTTGGCACGTCCCAGTGTTATTTGCTCCTGTGAGGATCTATACTTCACTGCAGGCTCCTCAGAGTTTTATAACCAAGACGGGAGCCTGATTTATCTTTAAGTCTCCTCCTAGAGTTGGTATGATGGTGCTAGGCTATAAGTTATAGAATTGATTAAAATGCTCAACAATGTATCTTATTTTCATGTTAAGTTAAATTAAATTAATTAGAATTTATTAACTCTTAGAAAATATTACCAAAAAGTTATAACCCATTTCTAACATACTCTGAAAATGTGTCCCTGATTATTAATCACTTGTGTTAATTAACTGTCAAATGCCTATAAAACAAACTGTCAAATGTCTAAAAGAGGCTGGGCATGGTTTAACTGTATTTACTCACAAATAAAGCCAGATCTTCAACTCTCAATTCTGGCCCAGATATTTTTATTTCTTACACATTTTAGAGAGCACGAGAAAGTTGGACAACTCTCAAGTTAGAAATGGCTTAGAGGGGACAGATGGGTAGCTCAGTGGATTGAGAGCCAGGCCTAGAGACGAGAGGTCCTAGGTTCAAATCCAGCCTCAGACACTTCCCAACTGTGTGACCCTGGGCAAGTCACTTGACCCCCATTGCCCATCCTTACCACTCTTCCACCTAGGAGCCAATACACAGAAGTTAAGGGTTTTTAAAAAAAATGGCTTAGATATATTAATTACAATGAATAGAATTGTTTTTCCCAGACTTGAGCCTAAATCATTTAAAATCTAAATCATTTTATTAAGTTTTCTTTGACACTAGGCACTGAAGATATAAAGACCAAATGAAAACCATTCTCTGTCCTCAAGGAGGTTATCCTCTATGAGTAAGATACAATAGGTAAATAATATATGTTGAAAGAAAAAGTCTTTCATTTAGGGCTTATACTCTTATTAACACAGAGCAAAGAAAATTAAAAGGAGTTTATTAAGAGTTCATCAAAAGCAGCTGGGTAGCTCAGTGGATTGAGAGCCAGGCCTAGAGACGGGAGGTCCTGGGTTCAAATCTGACCTCAGACACTTCCCAGCTGTGTGACCCTGGGCAAGTCACTTGACCTCCATTGCCTACCCTTACCACTCTTCTTCCAAGGAGCCAATACACAGAAGTTAAGGGTTTAAAAAAAAAAAAAAAAAAAGAATTCATCAAGATGGCAACACATTGCTGGGCTCATCGTTGGAGACCAGCAAAGTGTCAAATCAAGGCCAGCTCATTTTTGCAACTTTGGTAATGAGAGAGACAATTCTGTTAGATTCACAGTGGCAAAAGAGGTCAGACCCTTGAATTTCAGTTCCTCCCCTAGAACACAGTACAATAATTAGAGAGTCCAGTGGGTAGAGCCCAGGGACTGGAATCAAGAAGTCCTAGTTTCAAATCCAGGCACTCACACTAGCTGTGTGGCTCTGGGCAAGTCATTTAATTTCTGTCTGCTTTAATTTCTTCATTTGTAAATTGGGGAAAATAATAGTATATCAATTGTGAAGGACTAAACTATTGTCAGCCAAGCAAGTTCCCAAGATATCCACAAGGGACCTACGACAAAAAATGCTATTAACAGCCAAAGAAGGAACTGTTGGAATCTGATTGCAGATCAAAGCATGCCGTCTTTTACTTTATTTCCTTCATGAATTTTTAATTGTATATGTGATGTGTCATCTGTCAGAGCATGAGCCTCATAGAAATAGATTGCATGAAATGACTAGTATGATCTCTATTGGACTATTTACTGCCTTGGGAAGGGGAGGAAAAAGATGGAAGGAGAAAATTTGAATCCTAAAATGTCAGAAAACAATTGTCAAAAATTGTCTCTACATGTAACTGAATTACCTTCCAGGGTTGTTGTTAAGGATTAAATGAAATAAAATTATAAAGTGCCAAAGTACTATATAAATGCTATTAAGAAATAAAATAGATGAATTCCTAATCCTTCTAGGCAAGCTTCTTGACAATACACATAGCTCAGATTGAGAACCAACTGCTGGGGAGGCACCTTTTGTTCACTGACCTATTATTTTAAAGTAATTCTGGGAATTCTTGCAAATGAATCCAAATATTGCTCGCTCATAAATATGGCTGCTAGTGGCAGTTAAGTATCCTGATTTAGGAATTGCTGGTACTTGCTTACATGAGGGATTTCACAACCAAACATTATACTCTACACAGCCTACCCTGTGCAACATTCCTTTCCTAGGTTCCCCAGGCTGCTTACTACTTCCCTACAGGGCCAGGCAGGTGAAAAAAGGAAAGAAGAAACCCTTTTTTTTTGGGGGGGGGGAGGAGAGGGCAGTCAACCAGATGATCTGGGGCCAAGGAGGTTTGATGTCACTTCTTTGACTTGAAGATTAGCTCACATCAGCAGAACAAAAGACTTGCTTGTATGAAATCAGGATTCTAGGCCAGTCTTGTATTGTCTTGCTTCTAGAAATCTCATATTACCGCTAAGGTGCATTAGTAGATGAAGCCTTGCTAAGATGAAGAAACTATGGGCAGGGGGAAAATGCATACCTTCCCATGAGAAAATATGTTGTTGTTAGACAACCGCGTGCTCGTCTTGCCATATTCTTTCCCAAAATATTCTAATCACAATGTAGTCCAATAATCACTATAGTCCAGTAATTATGTCTTTATTAACCCCCTGACTTTGCCCATTCCTCCCCCAGTATTGCACTTTTATCCATTTGTCTTTCATCTCTGGACCACTCTCAATCCATCATTTTTCTTCCTGATCCAGTTTTAATATGATAAATTGACCACCTCTACTCAACTGGGAGAAAAAATATGGCTATGACATCTGCTTGTGTGCCTATCATTTGGCTCTTCCCATGTGTCCATAAGTGATAAAAAAAAATTACTTTGTTTAAAACAAAAAAATGCAAAGTATAGAGTCAATTCTTCAACATTTGTGCCTTTCAATATTCTATCTAAGGGTCAGAGAGATGGAATGGACAGGATAATGGTACTCTTCCACCTCTTGAGTTAGGCTTCCTGACTTGGGAAAGAGGGGAATGCCTAGCTCTGGATCTCATAAGAATTGACCGTTGTCCAATTGTCTCTGGCGCCTTTGTGCTTCATTTTTGTATCTGTGCCACCCCCAGACAAAATAGATCAGTAGTTTGGGAAATCGATTGCAAATCTGGCAGGAAGACATGATACTATACAGATAAGAGATTTCAATTATCTGCACATCTGTAGGAGCCCTCTCCCAATAAAAATAACTAAGAATTTATTTATTATGTAATTATTTTTAATGTTTATGACATGATTATTATTATATATTATATATGTGGAAATGGTCATTCCATCATAGAATTGTGAGAGAGGACAGGAAAGATGGACATGGTATGTCATGTACAGCAGATTTCAAAGAGTGAATTTCAAAGGATTCAGGGAAAGGATAGGTACAACCCAAGGAATACAATTCTAAAGAGGAAGTCAGCTCAGGAGTAGGGAAGCACTCCGGAATGAAATTCTAAAGACAAAAAGCTAAATAATACTGATAATGATGGGGGGCGGAGTAGGGGGTGACAAGGGGAGGAGGTATCTGAAAACTTGTTGTTAGATGATGGAGCAATAAAAAAGTCAGGGGTAATGGCTAATCAAATCCATCAATGATTTAGAAATGCTGCTCAATCTTTTCTGAGTCAAGAGAGGCTGAACAAATTGTGGTATGTGATGGTGATGGAATACTACTATGCTGTAATAAATGATGAACTGCTTTATTTCTTTAAGAACTAGAAAGCTCTACATGAACTGATGCAGAGTGAAATAAGCAGAACCAAAAGAACATTGTACACAGTAACAGCAATAATGTGGAATGATCAATTGTGATAGACTTAGCTATTCTCAGCATACAATGATCCAAGACAATTCTGAGGAACTTATAACAAAGAATGCTATCCACCTCCAGAGAAAGAACTGTTGGAGTCAGAATGCAGATTTTTCATTTAAATTTATTTGGGTTTTTGGTTTTATATGATTATTCACTTACAAAAATGAACAATATAGAAATATGTCTTAAATGATAATATATGCATAACCTAGATCAAATTGCTTGCCAGCTCCAGGAGGGGGAGGGAAGGGAGAGAGAGATCCAATTTAGATCATATAACTTCAAGAAACTTATATGTAAATTTGTTACATGTAATTGGCAAAAAATATATTTATAAAAAAGATATCATTGGTAATTTTTAGGGTGAGTGATGAAGTTGTAAGCTAGATCTGAAGAGCTGAAAAGAAAAGAGGAAGTGGAGAAAAAGTATATAAAGTTTTTTCCCCCCCAAGATTTTTTGTGAAAGGGAAAGTTTTTTGTTTTTTATGAAAGTTGGGCATGTTTGGAGTCAACAAGGAAGAAACCAGTGGATAAAGAAGGATTCAAGATTAGAGAAGATGACTGAGTGGATAGTCCTGCTGTAGAATACCGGGAAGGGATGCCATTACAAAGGGGGCGGGGTTGATCTTTGTAAGAAATATCCTATCAAGAATAGATGATTTCTATGATGTAGGAACTCTGGATTTTGGCTATATCATTTTAGGGATTTTTTTTCCCCTTTTGATATTTCTTTCAGAGGTGAGTAGTGATTGTAACTTGACTCTGTCTTCTGGTTCTAATAGAGCCCTACAGAGGCTACAGGCAAAAAGTCACCCAAAGAGCACAAAATGAATATCTGATTATGCCGGTGGGCAAACACAGACCAGGTAGTGGAATTGACTGAGGAGTTCAGGAACACACAAAACTAAGTTAACCTAACCCTGCTGACCCTTCTTTTGCCCTTGTGTTTATTTTTATCTTTTAATTTCATATAACCTTTATTTTATTTAATACATTCCTTCTCAGAGAATGAGAGAGAGACAGGGAGAGGAGGGGGGGGGGAGAGGAAGGGGAGGGAGAGAGAGAGGGAGAGAAGGAGAGGGGAGACAGAGAAAGAGAGAGACAGAGACAGAGACAGAGAGAGAGAGACACACACACAGAGAGAGAGAGAGAGA
>NW_025384041.1:0-8844 GCF_016433145.1 Gracilinanus agilis
GTATATATTTATATGAAATAAATTCTTTATCTGTTGCTTTGGTCCCAAGCCCGATCCCACCAGACTTTTGTCAGGTCTAGGGCACAACAGTTGGCAGAGCCACCAAGGCTGGATCAGAATGACCTCTTAGCCCACCTGTGATTGGGCTTAAGAATAAGGAGAATCTCAGGTGATTCACTGGCTGGCTAGCTGGAATTCCCTGGAATAATCTATACGCACAATATATCTATGCTCGTTTTGTGGGAAATGGAGCATATTTTCATTATCTTTAATGACTTCAGGCCAGGTAATCTTTTTTCCCTTTTTTTT
Organism: Gracilinanus agilis; assembly: GCF_016433145.1. Classification (NCBI taxonomy): domain Eukaryota; kingdom Metazoa; phylum Chordata; class Mammalia; order Didelphimorphia; family Didelphidae; genus Gracilinanus; species Gracilinanus agilis. The sequence goes on from NW_025384041.1 coordinate 310, forward strand.
TTTTTAACATTGTTGATAGTATCCATGATTTATTCAATGCCAAATCCTTGGTCAGGAGCATAACTCATACCTCTAATCTTGTTCTGATGCAGAAATAGCCTCTGCTTTAGAGTAATCCACTTTATTATATGGTTTGCTCCCTTCTACCTTGTGCAGTTCTTAGCTTCCTTTAAGGCTCAACAGAGCTCATGTGCCGCTTGCTTTGAGAAGCCTTATATTCTGGTTGATTGTTAGTGTTCTCCCTCTTCTTTAGCTAGATGATCTTGTATGCACCATTTTTTTTTTCCATGCCATAACATCTAGGAAAATCCTTGAAGAGAGGAAGATTTGTTTTTATATCCCCAATACTGAGCACTCTGCCTTGCACATACTTGGGACTTAATAAATGCTTATTAAGTTAAGTTGAACTGAATTTATAGTAATGCATTGCAGAAAAAAAAAGTGGAGACTCATTTCATCCCCCTCATTAATTATCATTGTCCCTTTCTTATTAATGTACAGTAGTACTTCTTTGAGTTGCGTGACCCTGGGCAAATTACTTAATTCAAACTACTTACCTCATACCACTCTTTTATTGGTTCCAAGGCAAAAGGTAAAAAGTTGTTTGTTTTTTAACACAGAGTAGTTTAAATTATTTAAACTTTGTCGTGAGTTGTATTAATTAGAGGCAGATAGGTGATACAGTGGATAGAACAGTGGGCCTGGAGTCACAGAGACCTAGTCTCAGAAATTTAGTAGCTGTGTGGCCCTGGGTTAGTCACTTACCCTCTGTTTGCCTCAGTTTCCTCATCTGTAAAATGAAGATAATAGTAGCACATACCTCCCACAGTTGTTTGGAGGATCAAATGAGATAATAATTGTAAAGCACTTAGCCCATTGCCTACCACATAATAAATGCTATATCAATTATAACTATCATCATTATAATAATTATTATCCTAATTATTATATTCTGCACAATTGGAAGTTTATAATATCATAGGGCAATATGTAATGTGTTTATTGATTTTCATGCAAAATTTTTCATGTGAAAAGTTACACCCATTTCCTATTAATAATGATAGGATTGTCATTTAAAAATTCCTTTGCAAAAGACAGTACTAACAACACTGAAATGTAATTGTAATGAAATGCCATGAAAAACCATCATGGTTTTCAATGACTTTCTGGGTCATGAAAGGAAATACATCAAAGTTATGTAGACTCAAGTCAAAATAATGGTGAAACAGTCTAAATTTAGAAAAGTTGCCCCTTTTTAGACTAATATTGTTGAAAAACATATATTGTAATTATAGGAAACTATAACTTGCAAGTTCTACTATCCTGATACTTCAAAAAATAACTTTTTATAGGACTAGACTTCCCAAGGATAATATTCTTTAAGCCAATGATAACATCTTTTCAGGGGGTCATATGTAAGCTAATCCAACATACTTATGCAAACTAATCAATATTTTAAAATGTGAGGTTTGAGTGAAAAGTACAATGGTTTTTTTAGGACTTTTTAGCCCTTATTGAAACTACTTAAATGACTCTTTTCAGATCCATCATCTTTAACAGCAAGGTAAGAATGTGACTCAGCATGCAAAAGGCAGAAATTTCTTCTGCTCAAAGAACATAATGAATGCTTCTGGTACCTAGATATTTGATGATTCCTAAATCAAAGGATTAGACTAAGCCTCCCACTTTGAAAGACTTTATATACAATATATTAAATATGTTGAAAGGTGATTAAAGAGTTTAGATATAGGTCTCATCAATAAAGGCCACCAGGGAAATTCACTTTACATCTTAAAGTGACATTCACAAAGTGTCTTATTATGTCTCTACCCAAAGAGTCACCGCTTTGTTAACAGACTATAACAAGAATTAGGAAATGAGATCAGTGAAAGCATCCTCTCAAATGGGAAGAAGCAGAGTCCACAACTAAATTTAGACAGCAGGATTACATTATGGAAAATTCAACAGGGTGCCATTTTAATATTCTCAACAAAGCCAACTGTTTCAAGGTCTATGTGACCATGGACATGTCCCTTAGTTTCTATAATCATCACTTTCCTCATTTGTAAAATGAAGGGAGGTAGACTAAGGGACCTCTAAGGTTTCTTGAAGTTCTAGATTTATAACATTATCATCTTAATATACCATTTCAGGGTTCATCCTACAATAGGTGAGGGCCTTTGGGTTTCTGTACCTCCTTTGCTTAAATACAAATTAAACTGTGTTCCAGGCTTTACTGAATAATAATGTAGCAAAATACCATTATTCGTTTTCCATTAAGTTAAGATCATAGCAACATTAATCATGTGTTGTAATCCAGAATAACTTCATAGTCCTTCCGCAGTCCAAAACACAATCCCTCCTTTCTGCCTAGTACTTTCCCTGTCACTTTCTATGTCTAGAATCTTCTTTTCTAGTCTAGAAACTTCCATTTCCTAGATGAGTGGTGTCTTCTTGCCTTTGACCTTAGGGATAGAAACCATTCAGACCCACCTGAGTAGGACTTTGCTACTCCCTATGGGACACATGCATTCCCCTGATGCTGGAGATGCCCTGACCCAAAGGTTGCTTGTACCGATCTGAAGCCTAGACCCAGAAGTCCCAAAGGAAGCTTGATAAAAGCACAAGCTAATCCTGAAAATAGTCCCCAACAAGTTTCCATGAGACCATTATGAACATCTACGTGGCCTGGAAACCATAGTACAACACTTGTTTTGTATTCTTTTCCTGCCCTTTTAGAGGAGACATTGCATCTCTAATGTGAGGGAGTGATTGGTCTTCCATGGCATCTGCTCCATTTCCTGCTCTCTTTAGTGTTTCCAATTAACCCACATGGTTTTCTTATTTGGGATCTTCTCTTTTAAAAAAAGAATTCTTTTTTTTTTTTAAACCTTAACTTCTGGGTATTGGCTTCTAGGTGGAAGAGTGGTAAGGGTGGGCAATGGGGGTCAAGTGACTTGCCCAGGGCCACACAGCTGGGAAGTGTCTGAGGCCGGGTTTAAGCCTAGGACATCCCGTCTCTAGGGCTGGCTCTCAATCCACTGAGTTACCCAGCTGCCCCCCAAAAAAAGAATTCTTAACCATTTTGTCACACACCTTTTTGACAAGTTAGTGAAATCTAAGGACCTCTTCTTGGATTAATAATGTTTTTCAATATATAAAATACACTGGCTTACAAAAGGAACCAACTGTATTGAAATACAATTATCAAAAAAAAATTATTGAAGTTCATAGATCACAGATTAAGAATTTCTTGCTTCAATACCCCAGATGAAAAGGCTCATTGCTTTCAACACTAACTGACTTGTCTGATTCTTCTGGGAAATCATTTTAGTTCCAACCACAGGTCCCAACAGCAGGTTACACTTGATCAGACCACAGCTTCATCTCTCTCAGGTTAGTGGCATCAAGTAATACAGTACCCTACCTCAGAAAACTGGAAACTATCCCCAACTTCCTAGATTCCCTTAGCTTTTGAGAAGTAATATCATACAGAAGAAAGATTCCTGGTCTTTGGACCAGAAGACCTGACTTTGGGTTCTTTCTGGCTCTGCCACTGACTAGCTGTATGTCTGTAACATGATCATTTTAAGTCTCAGTCTCAGTTTCCTTATCATTATAATATTGGCACTGTGGACCTCTGTGGTGGTTGTGAGAAACTTTTTTTTGTAAATTATAAAGTACTGAAGGTGTTATTGCTAGTAGATCATTAAGAATCCATTCATTTATTTAAACCCTGGAATCCAGGGATAGAGCCAAGATAGCAGATTAGAGAAAGCACTCAAGTGAGCCCAACATTCCCCTCCAAACAACTCTAAAGTAGTTCCTTAAATTGAATTTTGAAGTGACAGAATCAGCAAAAGATCAGTGTGAAACGTTCTTATAAGACAACATAGGGGGTCATAAAGTGAGACCTGCAACACAAGATAGAAGACTGGCCCAGAGTCCACATGAATTAAGGGAGAGTAGATGGTGGAGAAAAACATAGCAGAAGCTTTTGGGGCTCTCAAGCCAGAGACAGTAAGGGGAACTGGTAACTGATCAGAAAGAGATTATGGGGAAACCCTGTGATAGCATTGGATGAAGGACAACTTGTTGTTTGGCAACTCCATTGCATATATTCACTTCTGGGGCATAGTTCAAGGCCAGAGAGGAGAACTTTCTGTCAAGATGCAGCAGAAGCCTTGAGAGGAAACTCTTTGGCAAATCCATTGCCTAGAGACCCATTTGCAAGTCAGTTCAAGGGCAGAGGAGCATTTTTGGGTGAAGAGTGAGAGGAAGTTCTGAGGGGCAGTATCACTTCTGGCCTCAAAGGAACAAGGATCCTCAAAAACAGTATTATTTCTGGTCCCAGAGGAAGAAGGTCCCTAAGGAACAGCATCAGTTCCAATTCCATGGTATCAGGATAAGATTTACAGTTTAGACCAGTGGTTCCCAAACTTTTTTGGCCTACTGCCCCCTTTCCAGAAAAAATATTAGCCTCCTGGAAATCAATTTTTTTTATTTTAATAGCAATTAATAGGAAAGATAAATGCACATGTGGCCATCACCACCTCTCTGGATCACTGCAGCACCCACCAGGGGATGGTAGCGCCCACTTTGGGAATCACTAGTTTAGACCAAGAGAGCAATGACTATACCTATCCTCAGATCATACCACCTTGAAGCACTAAAAACTAGACCACCAGACCTATCATTGAAAAAACAGTGCAAAAAACCCTGAAGCTTGAAATATAGCCCCATCCTTACCCCAGCCCCATGTCAGGAACAGAGCCAAACATAAACATAACTTTCAAACCAAGAAAAATGAGCAAACTATAAAAAAAAGAACCCAACCAAAAAAGCTGCTATGGCGACAGGGAAGACATGGACTCAGAAGAAGACAATAAAGTCAAAACCTTTATAAGCAAAGCCTCAAAGAAAAATAAATGGAATTTGGACATAAGTCCAACAAGAATTCCTAGGAGAACTAAAAAATGATTTTCAAAGTCAAATAAAAAATATAGAGGAAAAATTAGTTAAATAACTTAAATCAAAAGAAGAAAATTATGAAAAGATAATTAACAACTTGGTAAAAAGGCACCAAAAGTCCTGAAGAAAGTAACAACTTAAAAAAAGAATTGGGCATATGGAAAAAGAGGTATGAAATCTCAGTGAAAAACAATTCTTTAAAATTAAAATTGAGGTTCCAGGTTAAGATGGCGGCAGAGTAAAAAGCAGCTCTTAACCTCTCCTGACCGAAACATACAAGACTCCTCAAGGGGACATAAAAACAAAGCCAGACGAACGGAGGGACCCCACAACAGGGTACAGCATGGAAGGTACGTGGAATCAGGGCATTTCCATGCTATAAAGGGGTGAAACAGCTCTCACTAAATCATGGGCTGAGCAACCACCCCACCACCCCCTCCTCACACACCACCTACAACGCCAAAGCCAGCTAAAAAGAAATAGAGCAAGTTTGGGGCACCCATTGAGTCATTGGCACCTCCAGGGCCTGTTCCTGAGAGCAGCAAGACTTAGGACCCCAAAAAGCTAAAGAAAGAACGCACACGGACTCTGAGCGTGGACACGGAGCTCAGGCATGGTAGGAGGCACGGGTGGAGGCGGACACAGGCGCGAGCGAATGCTCTGAAACCCTGAGTGGGGAACCAGTGCAGACCGGTATACAACTGTGGAAGCAGTGCCCTGGGACTTGTAAAGGAACCTCCAGCAGAGGATCAAGCAAGGGGGTCCACCAGGGGACTTGACCTTGAGAACAACCAGACCTCAGACCTCAGGACCCATAAGAGCGCAAACAGAACCTGAGTGCAAGGATAAAGCCGAGAAGCTGCTGGGCTAACAATGGCTACCCAGAATCAGAAAGTTCAGAAAAGAAAGATTAACAACAAGAAGAAGAAATCTTTAACACTCGACAACTTTTACACAGAGAAAATCCAGACAACTGAGCAATCAGAACAGGAGAACAAATAAGCAGCCGGACCCTCCCAAAATAATGAAAACTGGTCACAAACTCTTGAAGAGTTCAAAACTGAGATGACGAGAAAGTTGGAAAAGATTTGGCTAGAGAAATGGGAAATAGCTCAAAAGGAAATCAGGCAAGAAAATAACAGTTTAAAAGGCAGAATTTTGCAATTGGAAATTGAGGCTCAGAAATCAAATGAACTGATAAGCAAATTGAACACCAGAAATGACCAGATTGAAAAGCAAAACCAAAAGATTATAGCCGAAAACCAGTCCCTAAAGGCTAGAATTGAGCAATTAGAAGCTAATGATCTCTCAAGACAACAAGAACAAATAAAACAAAGTCAAAAGACTGATAAAATAGAAGGAAACATGAAATATCTCAATGAGAAAGTGACAGACCAAGAAAACAGGTCTAGAAGAGACAATTTGAGAATCATTGGTCTCCCTGAAAAAGGAGAAATTAATATAAATTTGGACTCTATACTAAAAGAAATTATTCAGCAAAATTGCCCTGAAGTTCTACAACAAGAGGGCAATATAGATATTGAAAGGATCCATAGATCACCCTCGACACTGGACACAGAAAAGTCAACACCAAGGAATATAATAGCCAAATTCAAGAGCTTCCAAGTAAAAGAAAAAAATCTTACAAGAAGCCAGAAAGAGACAATTCAAATATCAAGGAGCACCAATCAGGGTCACACAGGATCTGGCAGCCTCCACGCTAAAAGACCACAAGGCTTGGAATATGATATTCAGAAAGGCAAGAGAGCTGGGCCTGCAACCACGGATTAACTACCCATCGAAACTGACTATATACTTCCAGGGGAAAGTATGGGCATTCAACAAAATTGAAGATTTCCAAGTGTTTGCACAGAAAAGACCAGGGCTAAATGGAAAGTTTGATATCCAACCACAAAAACCGAGAGAAACATGAAAAGGTAAATAAGAAACAGAGGGGAAAGAAAGAAAACTCAATTTTTAAATTTGCCTTTTTAAGGGCCTCAGTAAGATCTAATTATCTGTATCCCTAAGTGGAGAAATGCTATGTATAATTCTCTGTAGTGAACTCTATTCACTATTATAGTATTCACTATTATAGTAATCAGAAGAATAATTCATAGGGTGAGGGTGGAATACTAAATGGTCTTAGATGACATGGGGGGGTGGGAAAGAGGGGGCTGAATAGTAGGGGACACCAAGAGAAACTTGAGAGAATAAGAAAAATAGGATATTCCATTACACACAAAGAGGGCATGGAAAGGAGAGGGGACAAATACTATTATAAGAAGGAGAGTAAGAGAGCTTTAAGAGGTAATATTTAAACCTTACTCTCAGTGTATTCAACCTAGAGAGGGAAGAGTTGCTACACTATCCATTGGGAGATAAAACTCTTATCTAACCCTACTGAGAAAATCAGAAGGGATAAACCAAGGGGAGTGGGGAGGTCAAAAAAAGGGAGGGGAGAAGAAGGGGGAGGGAATTCATAAGGCCTTTAAAAATAAAAAGAGGGGAATAATAAGGGAGGGGGTAGAAAGGGAAGTTAATCAAGGGAGGGGATAAGGGATAGCGGCTTAATAGCAAACCACTGGTTTAAAAGGAAATAGTTTAAGAAGAAGGGGTAGGAATAGGGGAGGATATGAAAATGTCAGCGTATGCAGAACTTATAATTATAACTCTGAATGTGAATGGGATGAACTCCCTCATAAAACGGAATCAAATAGCAGAGTGGATTAGAAACCAAAATCCTACCATATGTTGTCTACAAGAAATATATATGAGGTGGGGGGACATACAAATTTAAGGTTCAGGGCCTGAGCAAAATCTTTTGGGCGTCAAATGAGAAAAAGAAGGCAGGAGTGGCTATTATGATTTCTGACAAAGCCAAAGTAAAAATAGATATGATTAAAAAAGACAGGGAAGGTCATTACATCCTGATTAAAGGCAGTATAAACAATGAGGAAATAACACTGGTCAATATGTATGCACCAAGTGTCATAGCATCCAAATTCATAAAGGAGAAACTGGCAGAGCTCAAGAAGGAAATAGATAGTAAAACCATACTAGTGGGAGATCTAAATATTCCTCTTTCAGATCTAGATAAATCAAACCAAAAAATAAATAAGAAAGAGGTAAGAGAGGTAAATGAAGTCCTAGAAAAATTAGATTTAATTGATATGTGGAGAAAAATAAATAGGGACAAAAAGGAATACACCTTCTTTTCAGCTGCACATGGTACATTCACAAAGATTGACCATGTAATAGGGCATAGAATCATTGCAAACAAATGCAAAAGAGCAGAAATAATGAATGTAACCTTCTCAGATCATAATGCAATAAAAATAATAATTAGTAAGGGCACCTGGACAGGCAAATCAAAAACTAATTGGAAATTAAATAATATTCTCCAAAACCAATTAGTCAAAGAAGAAATAGAAACAATCAACAATTTCATTGAAGAGAATGACAATGAAGAGACATCCTACCAAACTCTAGGATGCAGCCAAGGCAGTACTCAGGAGGAAATTTATATCCTTGAGTGCATATATTAACAAATTAAGGAGGGCA
>NW_025384042.1:0-7460 GCF_016433145.1 Gracilinanus agilis
AAAGAAAGGAAAAGAAGAGAGGGAAGAAAGAAAAAAGAGAAAGAAAGATGGAAGAAAGGAGAGGAAGAAGACGATGAGGAAGGGAAGGAAGGAGAGAGAAAAAAGGAAAAAAAGAAGGAAGAAGAGGAAAAGAAGGAAGAAAGGTTTTATTAAAAACTATGATGTGCTTTACAAATATCTCATTTGATCCTTATGACAACCCTGGGAGATAGATACTGTTATTATCTTCATTTTACAGACAGGGAAACTGAGGCTGAGAGAAATGACGTGACTTCCAAACTACTAATTGATTAGATTCTGCTCGCTAAGCTTGAATCCTTGAATCTTCTGCTTTAAATGGAGTTTTTGATACAGAGGACTTGAGTTAACAAATTTTAGCAACGAGTGACTTTGTAATCCAGAGTTACAGCTCTTTGTGGACGGTAAAGTTGAATCCTGGGAAAATTGGCCAAGGCCAAGGGAGGGGGCAATGCCATTTGATCCACTTTGTTGGATACCAAGGGAGCAGACTCAAAGAATTGGGCTCTGCTGACCATTCCGTTCCATTGGTTTCAGCAGAGCTGAACTTGTACTCTTCTTAATTACTTACTGAGCTGAATAAAGTCATAATATGACTGAAGAGCATTAAGAACGCCCACATTTCCATACCCAGCAAGTTTCGCAGAATAGTAATTGGGTCAGGGCACCAGTGGAAGATGCTTACTTGAAAGGACAGCTAACCTTCAGAACTTCCTCATCTGAAGATTTTGCTGCGCGGAGGCCATTATGACGGCTGTTTGATGTCAATGGACCATGCGGTCATTAATAGCCCTTAAGGTCATGGACTTTATAATAAGTACAGGAGAGGAGAAGGACTGGCACTACATCTCCTTGAATCCTGGCAATCCTAAGCCTGTTTGGCTTGTGGGATCTAGGAACGGAGAGCCATAGCTCCTAGGAATATGGAGGTGATCATCCTTCCAGCCTAAAGAGGCAGCTAGCTGACCCAGTGGATGGAGGGAAAGAGACCTGAGTTCAAATCCAGACCCCAGGCAAGTCACTTAATCTTGGTTTCCTCATCTGCAAAATGAACTGGAGAAAGAAATGTTGAACCACTCCGGTATCTTTGCCAAGAAGACCCCAAATGGAGCCACCAAGTCAGGCATAACTGAAAAATGACAGTTTTGGGGGAGGAACGCAAACAGTTGGATGGGGAGCCCCTTGTAGAAGGGGGTATGGATGAGCCCTCGTTGACCGCATTATAATGGAAATGCATTTTCAGTCATAGGGTAGATTTTAGCTGGCCACTGTGGTCTCTTCCAACCCAGAAATTCTGTAATTAAAAAAGGCTCTTGTATTTGCTCCATGTTGTGCAGTTGATTCAATGAGCAATTCTGCTAATAACTATTGACTGAAATTACAGTGTAAAAACAGTTATCTGATACTCAGCTTTAAAGTACTCCAGTGGGTCTGTCATCTCATCCATGAAGACATTTCCTCTCACAAGAGAGAGCCACCCTCAATCAGAAGACACCGATGTTGCCCATCAACGTCTTCCGCTTCTGGGTGGTTCTCTCTAGGTCCTCTCATCAAGTCACCCCAAGAGATTCGGTAGGTGTCCTGGGTCCCTTCTTCCAATTCACTTGGATACCAGTAGAACACACGAGCTGCCCATCAGTTTATCCTACCTTAAAAGAGTTGGGAAAAGAAGTCAGCTAAAGTGGCACAGTGGTTAGAGTACCAGATCTGGAGTCAGAAGAACTGAGTTCACATCTGGATTCAGAGACTTCCTAGCTGTGTGACCCTGGGCAAGTCACTTAGTCCTGTTTGCCTAGCCCTTGTCCTTCTGTCTTAGAGATGTTACTAAGACAGAAAGGAAGGGTTTTTCTTTTCTTTTTTTCTTTTTCAAATTGTATTTAATTAATTAATTTAGACCAGTGATTCCCAAAGTGGGCGCCATCACCCCCTGGTAGGTGCTACAGCGATCCAGGGGAGCGGTGATGGCCACAGGTGCATTTATCTTTCCTATTAATTGCTATTAAAATTTTTAAAAAATTAATTTTCTCCAGCTGTGTGACCCTGGGCAAGTCACTTGACCCCCATTGCCTACCCTTAACACTCTTCCACCTATAAGTCAATACACAGAAGTTAAGGGTTTAAAATTAAAAAAAAAAATTAATTGTCAGGGGGCTAAGTAATTTTTTTCTGGAAAGAGGGTGGTAGGCCAAAAAAGTTTGGGAACCACTGATTTAGACTATTTTTCCTTGGTTACATGATTTGTGTTCTTTTTCTCCCCTCCTCCCACTCCCTCCCATAGCCAAAGAGCAATCCCACTAGGTTTAAAGTAAGGGTTTTTTTAAAAAGGAGTAGGAAAAATAAATATTTTCTAAACTGATAAAAGGAAATGAAACTCCAATCAATAAGCTATTGGTAGTATAATGGAAATAGTGCTGGATTTAGAGACAAGGAAAGGGTCTTGGTTCAAATTTCAGCCCGGCCACTAGCTAAAAGTCACTTAACATTCTTCATCTGTTTAAAAAAAAAGTTGGCCTTCCTTTTTCTAAGTCTTTTACCCTATAGTCCAGTGATTCCCAAAGTGGGCACCACCGCCCCCTGGTGGGTGCTGCAGCGATCTAGGGAAGCAGTGATGGCCACAGGTGTATTTATCTTTCCTATTAATTGCTATTAACATTTTTTAAAAATTAATTTCCAGGGGCACTAAGTAATATTTTTTCTCAAAAGGGGGCAGTAGGCCAACAAAGTTTGGGAACCGCTGCTATAGTCCATTAATGGTCCTAGAGAACAGAGAATGAGACAAATCCCTCTTCTTGGCAAAGAGGTGGAAGACCGCTAGGGCAGAATGCTGTATACAGTTTCAGACACAATCTCCATATCAGATGTTTTTGCTTCGCTTTTCATTTCTTATAAAGAAGGGTTCTGTTTCATAGAGGGAAGGGAGAATATTCCCAGAAATGATTGTTATGTAAAAACAAAAGCCATAAAGAAAACTTATTGACATGGGTTAAAGTATATAAAATATTTTTAGTTGGATTAAAAAATTAAAATTGGACTTTTCGGTGCTAAAACAAATGTATGTAAAGTTTGACTGTGAGAGACACCCAAATCCCAAGGACTCGCAGTGCTGCAGAGTTGATTGAAATGCATTTTCAGCTCATTTTCTTTCCAATAAAGAAAGTGCTCAGTACTAATGTCAATCCTTGTCTGTTGAAGAGCTGGCTGTGACGTGGGCACCCAGCAATCATCCCCTCAGAATGCCACAGAATCAATCACACAAACTCCATTACAGTTCAGGGTTATGAATGAGCCTTTGAAGAATTGTATGTTGGCTGATGAGGGTTAAAGAAAATCACCCGAGTCAAAGTATTGGGTGGAATTTTCTCCAACACCTGGATTCATCAGAGAGCTTTGAAGTGATAATCTCGGCTTGAATAGCCGTCACTTCCTCTGTGGATGTAAGAAAGCACGTTTTCATTCTCTGGATCAATTCACTCTAAATTGAGAAATCATCTGGGAATTGAAAATGCAGGAAAATTTGTTTTTTCCCCCCTCAATTGAATAAACAGGAAGAGGAAGGTGGTCCAGCTGCCCAGCGGACCATCCACTCCTTCCCAGCAACCTCTCTGACTCAAGTCTAATTGATTCCTGTTTAAGCAACCCCTAACAACTCCTATTTATAACTAAAAGTTATTGAGTGTTTGCAAATTCTTGGGTTTATTTTTATTTAAATAAATAAATATTTGAAGAAATTGGAGAAAAGTATGTGAAATACTTTCTTCCTTTTTATCTTGATTTTTCTTTTTTTGATCCTTTGGCTCAGTGGTTCCCAAACTTTTTTGGCCTGCCGCCCCCTTTCTGGAAAAAAATATTACTTAGAGTCCCCTGGAAATTATGAAACTATTTATTGAACTCAGAATAGAAAGTAATACAAAAAAAGTGTGGCCATCACCGCCTCCTTGGATCACTGCAGCATCCACCAGGGGGCGGTGGCGCCCACTTTGGGAATCACTGCTTGGTTGAACCATCCAGGCACCTTGTCAGGAATAGTCCTTACTAGACGGGATTGACCTTTTGGGCATTGGCTCCCCTCCCAGTGGCTTTGAAATCTACCCTTGAGATGGCCACCGGCAGAGCACCCGATGACCACTGGGTTCCCTAATGTAGCTGTAACTTAATCAGAGCGTACATTAAAATGCACAGCGTGTGCCTTCCGAAAAGGAAAGCTACAGCCCTCACTTACCTGTGAAAAAGTACGCATTAAGCACTGATCAGCCAGTAATCCCTTTTTTAATATAGAAAAGAACGATTAAATCGAGTCTTTCGGAGCCTAGAAATTTTAATCTAATGAAGCAGCCCATTCGGTGCCCCATTTATCCCGCTGATTATTCTCATTCTTCTCCTCTTCGAGTAGATGGAGTTCAGCTAGAAATGGTCCGGGGACAAGTTGCTTCCCTCCTAATGCTCTTCTATATTTAACATTTTCCGGATTATTGCCCAGGTGGATAAAATGATTGCTTTGTGTAATTGAATAAGAGGAGTGAGATGTAAGCTCATCTTCGGGCCGCTCGCTAAAAGCATGCCAGGAACCACTCCAGCCACAGGAAGGATGCAGGGGATGGAGGATGGCGTGTTTCGCTCTATTCCTCCACGATGGGGAGTTCTCCCCCCCCCCGAGTGCCTCTGTTTGGAGAGCCCTTTGTCCACCTCGTCTGGCACCTCGGCCTTTTCAGAACCGGGGCCCCCGTAGGAAAGGGGCTCCTCCGTTTCTCTTGGTCAGTGTTACGTCTGAGTGACTGCGGACAAGAGCTCTGTCTGCGCCGATGTTCCCTTTCTGAGTTATTGAGTTCTCCGGGGACATGGTAGGACGGTGGTTCCCAAACTTTTTTGCCCTGCCGCCCCCTTTCCAGGAAAAAATATTCCTTAGCCCCCTGGAAATTAATTTTTTTAATTTTAATAGTAATTAATAGGAAAGATAAATGCCCCTGTGGCCATCACCGCTTCCCTGGATTGCTGCAGCACCCACCAGGGGGCGGTGGCGCCCACTTTGGGTATCACTGCTCTATCCAAATGTGCCACTTAGCTGCCTCCTGTGTAGATTCTTGATTGTGCTTTTCTAGATCAAAGGTTCTTCACATGTGGTCCAAGGATCCTTTAAGGTCTATGGATAGACTGCGGGAGGTCTGTGAACTCCGACAGGAAAGACTCCATCTGTACTTTTACTAACCTGTGATGGAAATACAGAATTGGGAATGGGGAAAAAATGGAAATCTGAATACGAATGGAAGCAACAAAAAGGATTCCAGAGGCTTCACCAGGCTTCGCCCCTGCAGAGGGCTCTGGGACTCACACGCCAAGTTCAGAACCCTCCTCCTAGGTAGTCAGTAGCTGCCAGATTTTTGCAGCCCGCAATAGGAGCCGGGCCGGGGCCCGCACTGGCTCCCTGTGATAGCTGAGAGCTGCAGCGATCAATGAACCTTCTATAATTTCTTCTTCTTCTCCGGACACAGAAATTCATCAGCGTGGGGAACTCCAGGGTGAGGAAGCTCCTTCCACCAATACGGAGAGGCCCCGGAGCTGCCCCAGGCAGAGCCCTAAAAGGTCTGCCCGGGATCCCACCAACATTTTGGGTCAGAAGCAAAACAAGAACCCATCGAGGTGGCTCCTTGGCTTGGCGCCTTGGACTTAAGAGTCAGGAACTCCTGAGCTCATATTCTGTCTTGGATCCTTCCTAGTTATGCAGCTCTGGGCTGGTCACTTAACTGTCTCGTGCCTTGGTTTTCTCCTCTGCAAAATGGGGATAATAATAGTACCCACCTTCTGGGTGTGTTTCAAGGTTCAAATAAGACACTATTTGTGAAGTGCTTTGCAAACCTTAAGGCACAGTATAAATGCTTGTCATTATTGTTAAATATTCTAGTATGTTTTACTGCCTTTATTATTATGTTGGCATTATTAATAGCTAGGAACTAATTAGTAATAGCAATGTCACAGGTAATTATTATATGTTACGTAATACTAATGTGCTAGTAGTAATGTCATAATGCTATTATGTTATATAATACATCTACCATTAAGCTATTATCAATTAAAACTATTCATATTAATTGATTAGTACTAACAAATAATATTATTAAATTAGATATTATAGCTAACATGTTGTTCATAAACTTTATTAATATTAATATATGCTATTACATCTATCTATCAATAGGCTAATGATTCATTAACATCATTAATTATTTATTAATATTCTGTGGTTTATTATTGCCATATTAATATCATATGTAAAATATACATTATTGGGGCAGCTGGGTGGCTCAGAGCCAGGTCCAGAGACGGGAGGTCCTAGATTCAATTCTGGCCTCAGACACTTCCCAGCTGAGTGACCCTAGGCAAGTCACTTAACCCCCATTGCCTAGCTCTTACCTCTCTTCTGCCTTAGAGCCAATACACAGTATTGATTCTGAGATGGAAAGTAGGGGTTATAAAAAATATATATATATTATTACATATAACATAATATTATTATGTTATAAATCAATAAAAATAAATAATAATAAATCGATATAATTAAGAATAAATATATTGATTGGCATAATTAATATTGGCATTTATGTGTGCTATCATTAATATATTATATATTATATCATATTTGTTGTTTAATTGTTTTTCAGTTAGGACTAGCTCTTCATGGCTGCATTTAAGGCTTTCTTGGGAAAAATACTTGAGTGGTTTGCCATTTCTTTCTCTGGCTCTTCTTACAGAAGAGGAAACAGGCAAACAGGGTGAAGTGACTTGCCCAGGGTCACACAGCTACTAAGTATCTAAAGCAGATTTGAACTCAGGTCCCATGGAGAGGGGAGCCCACTGTGTCCCAAGGCCTCCTGCTCCTGCTGGGCCAGCTATCACAGCGAGGGAGCCTAAATGAAGTCTTCTGACAGCTTTCATTCGGGACTTTGATGTTGATGGGGCCTTTGGGACTGAGCGGAACAAGGCTTCTCCTTCCCTGTCAGATGCCCCGTGATGCAGTGCCGCGGGCTTCCTCTGTTTTTCCATCTCTGGACAGAGCGCTTTCCCTGGGCCGTGCCTCATGCCCAGCACTGAGAGCTCTCGGTCTTTGTCTCTGCCTTCTGGCTTCCTCTGGCTGTAGCCAAAGCCTCCCGTGTGAGTGGGAGAAGCCCTTTCCCATCCCTCTCAGGGCTACCCTCTGCCTCACCCTGTCCGTAGCTCCTTTGGATTTTGCCTCTCCCGTTAGTCTGGGCTCTTCAAGGGCAGGGACAAGGTGTCGCCTTTACTTGGATCCCACTTTTGACAAACAGCAGCTGCTTCAGGAATGCGGGTCACATGACTGACTAATGACCCTTGGAATACTTAATAATCTCACCTTTTCCCTAGTTCCTTTAACGGATCCTTCTACACCAGGAACTGGAGGCTCTCTATCGCCCTGGTTGGCCTTTCTTTTT
>NW_025384043.1:0-6696 GCF_016433145.1 Gracilinanus agilis
GCCTAATAGTGCTAATATCTAAACTACAATATATCAAACACCTGAACTGATTACTTTCCCCTTCAAAAAAGCAGAATCATCATTCCCTTTATTTCCCAAACCTAAGAACCCAAGGGAGAGTTGGTTTTCCTCTTTCCTGTATTCCCAGGAATTGTTTCTCTGAAACTTCTCAAATTTCTCTTCTTTTCTGTCTCAATAGTCACCATCCTAGACTGAATTTTTATAATACCTTTACTAAAACAGATTCTACATTGTTTTTTTGGTCTGTGATTATAATTTTATTGTGTAGGAACTCATCAATGAGGAATCAGCAACAACAACTATTTTACAAAGCTAAACCCCGAGAGAGCTGCCTGGCTACAACAAAATGTTGAGACATGTTTATACTCATCTACCCAAGCCTCTTGAATGCAAACCCTCTCAATTTTGAAGCTAGTCCCCTGTACACTATAGCATTCTTTCTCATTTTGAACATATTTGGTACTCATAAAAATTTACTGACTGAATAAATGAATGTTGCGTTCTGGATGGTGTTTCTATTCCTGATTTTTAGAGAAATATTACCAGTGCACTATGGAATTTTAGCAAATATTTAATCCCACCTATATTTATAGATTAGGAAATAGAGATCTGAAAAACTTAAGTGATTTGCCCAAAGTCATATAAAGGCAAGAGTAATAAAGACAAGGTTTGTAATCAGTACCTCACAACTCCAAATACAGTGCTCTTTTTAATATTTCATCTCCTTCAAGTGATACATCATCTTCATCATGCCATTCCCCAAGTGAAAAACTCTTAATAGTTTCATAATGTTTACAATGCCAATTGTGAATTCTTCTTCTGAACCCTCCATCAGCTGACTGCTCCATCACATTTTTCATTATTCTCTCACAAAATATTCTACATTAATCAAGTTGTTTTTTTTTCCTTTCCAGGTAAAAGCAACTTATCTGCTCATTTCTTTGTAGTTATATAATGTAGTTATACAAATACCATTCTTTATTACAGCCATATCTTCCCCACCAATCCATATGACTTTTCCTAATTAACTCTTAATGTATAATAATCACACTCAGTTTTCTATACTTTCTGCTACTGCAGCTATAAATATTAATAGAAAGTACTTAATTTGGGCATTCAAACTTTGGCAGAGAGATCTAATACAATTCCTTACTATGTAACCTTAAGCAAGTCCCTTTATTTTTCTAGATCTCAGTTTTTTTCAACTGTAAAAGTGATTGGGAGGACTAGATAAATCCCTAAGAGTCTTTCCTAATCTAGTATTTTGGGATTCTATCCTGTCTTCATTAGATAAGTATACACTCCCCTTTAGGTTCTAATATAGTTGTCTTTACTTTTTTGTCCCTTTTGTGTTTATATCTCCAACTAAATTATAACTTTTTTTGAGAGGGAAACAAAGATCCTTCTCTTCATTGTATCTATACCCTCCTCTAACAATTTTTAAAGAGTTTATCACATTGTGTGTACTCATTCTGCTTCAACAGACGCATTGATTGTTTCTACTCCATAATACCTCAATTGGAGGAGGGCAGAGAGAATGCCAATGGAAACATTACTTGATTTTTTCCATAGGAGTAAAAATGTCTCTGCTGATTTTGCTATTGTATAGACAAAAATACTTTTTTGTTGTACATTAAATAACTAGAGATGCTATAGTAATGAAGAATTTTTTTTGCTTTCAAATCCCCCTTGTGTCCAGCAAAAAGCAAAATGATAAAATAGAACGCAGTTATAGATTTTTGGAAGAAAATCTTACTGCAATTCTCTATAGATATATTTACATCTTCACTCTTTCACTGGAGGAAGTGAGTATTGAAGTAGGTAAGGTGGCATAGGTCTTAGCCATCTATAAACTGACCCATGAATCCCACAATAAACATAAAATGAACTCAGTTCCTGGTAAGAGTTGCAAGGATTATGTTGCTTGGGAGTTCGGTGGACTTTATTTCAATTTTCAATTTTTTACCTGGGTGACTTCAAGTAAATCTCTTAACCCCTTTGGACCTCATCTTTCTCTCTCTCTTGTTTTTTAGAAAAAAATTTTCCATGGTTACATGATTCATGTTCTTACTCCCCCCTCACCCCCCACCAACCCCGCCATAGCCGACATGCTTTTCTACTGGTTTCTTCATGTGTCATCGATCAAGACGTATTTCCATATTTTTGATTGTTGTACTAGGGTGGTCATTTAGAGTTTACTTCCCAAATCATGTCTGCATCAACCCATGTGTTCAAGCAATTGTTTTTCTTTGTGTTTCCACTCCTGCAGTTCTTCCTCTGAATGTGGGTCGCGTTCTTTTCCATAAATCCCTCAGAATTGTCCTGGGTCATTGCATTGCTGCCAGTACAGAAGTTCATTACATTTGATTTTACCACAGTGTATCAGTCTCTGTGTACAATGTTCTCCTGGTTCTGCTCCTTTCATTCTGCCTCAATTCCGGGAGGTCATTCCAGTTCATATGGAATTCCTCCACTTTATTATTCTTTTGAGCACAGTAGTATTCCATCACCAACATATACCACATTTTCTTCAGCCATTCCCCAATTGACGGGCATACCCTCATTTTCCAGGTTTTTGCTACCACAAAGAGCGTGGCTATAAGTATTTTTGTACAAGTCTTTTTTCCTATGATCTCTTTGGGGTAAAAACCCAGCAATGGCATGGTTGGATCAAAGGGTAGGCAATCTTTTAGTGCTCTTTGGGTACAGTTCCAAATTGCCATCCAGAATGGTTGAATCAATTCACAACTCTACCATCAATGCATTAATATCCCAATTTTGCCACATCCTCTCCAAAATTCATTACTCTCACCTATGTCATTTTAGACAATAGGCTGGGTGTGAGGTGATACCTCAGAAGTTGTTTTGATTTGCATTTCTCTAATTATTAGAGATTTAGAACACTTTCTCATGTGCTTAATGATAGTTTTGATTTCTTTATCTGAAAATTGCCTATTCATGTCCCTTGCCCATTTATCAATTGCAGAATAGCTTGATTTTTGTACAAAATTGATCTAGCTCCTTGTATATTTGAGTAATTACACCTTTGTTAGTGTTTTTTGTTATAAAGATTATTTCCCAATTTGTTGATTCCTTTCTAATTTTGATTTGCATTGGTTTTGTTTGTAGAAAAACTTTTAATTAAATGTAATTGAATTTATTTATTTTATATTTTGTAATTTTTTTCTAACTCTTCCTTGGTTTTAAAATCTTTCCTTTCCCATAGATGTGACAAGTATACTATTCGGTGTTTGCCTCATTTTCTTATAGTTTACTTCCTTCTGTTCAAGTCATTCACCCACTCTGAATTTATCTTGGTGTTGGGTGTGAGATGTTGATCTAAACTTAATCTCTCCCATGTTGTTTTCCAATTTTCCCAGCAGATTTTGTCAAATAGTAGATTTTTGTCCCCAAAGTTGGGCTCTTTGGGTTTATCATAGACTGTCTTTCTAATGTCACTTACCCCAAATCTATTCCACTGATCCTCCCTTCTGTCTCTTAGCCAGTACCATATTGTTTTGATGGCCACTGCTTTATAGTATAGTTTAATATCTGGTACTGCTAGGCCACCTTCCTTCACATTTTTTTTCATTATTTCCCTTGATATTCTTTTTTTAAACATTTATTAATATTTATTTTTTTAAAAAATTAACATAGTTACATAATTCATGCTCTTACTTTCCCCTTCAACCCCTGAGCTCTCCGGCCCATGGCTGATGCGTATTTCCACTGGTTTTAACATAGGTCATTGATCAAGACCTATTTCCAAATTGTTGATAGTTGCATTGGTGTGGTAGTTTCTAGTCTACATCCCCAATCATGTCGCCTCAACCCATGTGTTCAAGCAGTTGTTTTTCTTCTGTTTCCACTCCTGTAGTTCTTCCTCTGAATGTGGGTAGCATCCTTTACCATAAATCCCTCAGAATTGTCCCTGGTTGTTGCATTGCTGCTAGTACAGAAGTCCATTACATTCGATTTTACCACAGTGTATTGGTCTCTGTGTACAATGTTCTTCTGTCTCTGCTCCTTTCACTCTGCATCAATTCCTGGAGGCCTTTCCAGTTCACATGGAATTCTTCCAGTTTATTATTCTTTTGAGCACAATAGTATTCCATCACCAACATATACCGCAATTTGTTCAGCCATTCCCCAATTGAAGGGCATACCTTCATTTTCTAGTTTTTTGCCACCACAAAAAACACGGCTATAAGTATTTTTGTACAAGTCTGTTTATCTATGATCTCTTTGGGGTACAAACCCAACAATGGTATGGCTGGATCAAAGGGCAGGCATTCTTTTATAGCCCTTTGAGCATAGTTCCGAATTGCCAGCCAGAATGGTTGGATCAGTTCACAACTCCACCAGGAATACATTAATGCCCCAGTTTTGCCACATCCCCTCCAGCATTCATTATTCTCCCCTTCTTTCATTTTAGCCAATCTGCTAGGTGTGAGGTGATACCTCAGAGTTGTTTTGATTTGCATTTCTCTGATTATTAGATATTTAGAACACTTTCTCATGTGCTTATTGATACTTTTGATTTCTTTACCTGAAAATTGCCTATTCATGTCCCTTGCCCATTTATCAATTGGGGAATGGTTTGATTTTTTTATACAATTGATTTAATTCCTTGTATATTTGAGTAATTAGACCCCTGTCAGATTTTTTTGTTATAAAGATTTTTTCCCAATTTGTTGTTTCCCCTCTGATTTTGACTACATTGTTTTTGTTTGTACAAAAGCTTTTTAGCTTAATATAATCACAGCCATTTAATTTACATTTTGTAATTTTCTCTAACTCTTGCTTGGTTTTAAAATCTTTCCTTTCCCACAGATCTGACAAGTAAACTACTCTATGTTCACTTAACTTATTTATAGTTTCCCTCTTTATATTCAAATCATTCACCCACTCTGAGTTTATCTTGTTGTAAGGTGTAAGATGTTTATCTAAACCTATTCTCTTCCATATTGTTTTCCAAATTTCCCAGCAGTTTTTGTCAAATAGTGGATTTTTGTCCCCAAAGTTGGGCTCTTTGGGTTTATCATACACTGACTTGCTGATGTCACTTACCCCAAGTCTATTCCACTGATCCTCCCTTCTGTCTCTTAGCCAGTACCATACCATTTTGATGACTGCTGCTTTATAGTACAGTTTAATATCTGGTACTGCTAGGCCCCCTTCCTTCACATTTTTTTCATTATTTCCCTTGACATTCTTGATATTTTGTTATTCCAAATGAAATTTGTTATAGTTTTTTCTAATTCAGTAAAGAAGTTTTTTGGTAGTTTGATAGGTATGGCACTAAATAATTGAATTAATTTGGGTAGGATGGTCATTTTTATTATGTTAGCTCGTCCTACCCATGAGCACTCAATGTTTTTCCAATTGTTTAGATCTAGTTTTAATTGTGTGGAAAGGGTTTTGTAGTTGTGTTTGTATAATTGCTATGTTTGTTTTGGTATATAGATTCCTAAGTATTTCATATTGTCTAAGATGATTTTGAATGGTGTTTCTCTTTCTAACTCTTGCTGCTGTGATAAGTTGGAAATATATAGAAATTCTGATGATTTATGTTCAGTTATTTTGTATCCTGCAACTTTGCTTAAGTTGTTGATTATTTCTACAAGCTTTTTAGTTGATTCTCTAGGATTTTTTAAGTAGACCATCATATGATATGAAAAGAGTGATAGCTTAGTCTCCTCATTGCCTATTTTAATACCTTCAATTTATTTTTCTTCTCTAATTGGTACTGCTAGTGTTTCTAGCACAATGTTAAATAATAGAGTTGACAATGAACATCCTTGTTTCATGCCTGATCTTATTGGGAAGGCTTCTAATTTATCCCCACTGCATTTGATGCTTATTGATGGTTTTAGATATATACTGTTTATTATTTTTAGGAAAGGTCCTTCTATTCCTATACTTTCTAGTATTTTCAATAGGAATGGGTGTTGTATTTTGTCAAAGGTTTATTCAGCATCTATTCAGATAGTCACGTGATTTTTATTTGTTAGCTTGTTAATATGGTCAATTATGTGGATGGTTTTCCTAATGTTGAACCATCCTTGCAATTCTAGTATAAATCCCATCTGATCATGATGGATAACACTCATGATAACTTGCTGGAGTCTTTTTACTAGTCTTCTATTTAAGATTTTTGCATCTATTTTCATTAGTGAGATTGGTCTATAGTTTTCTTTCTCTGTTTTTGGTCTGCCTGGCTTTGGAATCAGTACCATATTTCTGTCATAAAAGGAATTTGGTAGGACTCCTTCTTTATTTATTATGTCAAATAATTTATATAGTATTGGGATTAGTTGTTCTTTGAATGTTTGATAGAATTCACTTGTAAATCCATCAGGCCCTGGTGATTTTTTCTTAGCGAGTTCTTTGATGACTTGTTCAATTTCTTTTTCTGATATGGTATTATTTTAGTATTCTATTTCTTTTGCTGTTAATCTAGGCAATTTATATTTTTAAATATTCGTCCATATCACCTAGATTGCTATATTTATTGCCATATAATTGGACAAAATAATTTTTAATGATTGCTTTAATTTCCTCTTCATTAGAGGTGAGGTCTCCCTTTTCATCTTTGATACTATTAATTTGGTTTTCTTCTTTCCTTTTTTATTAGATTTACTAGTACTTTGTCTATTTTATCTGTTTTTTTTT
>NW_025384044.1:0-2402 GCF_016433145.1 Gracilinanus agilis
CTCTCTCTCTCTCTCTCTCTCTCTCTCTCTCTCTCTCCCCCCTCTCTCCCTTTCCCTTACCCTCCATTAGGTCCTTTCCTGCAGATCGATGCCCTTCCCAGGATGTGACTAGGCTGGGAAGTTGAGGAGAAGAGCCCTGGGTCCACACGTGTCCCTTCCCACACTCCCAAGCTCCCAAACGGAGGCTGCCAACATTCTCAGTGTCACGGTCATTATCAGTTAGCCCAGCTCCACTCTATAACCATCTCCCAGTTACATGGTACTTTACAGTTAACAAGGTATTTTATTCCCAACATTTGGGAGGTAGATGATGAAAGTACTATCGATTCCACTTTACAGAAAAAGAAATCAAGGCTTGGAAAGGTTAAGTGACTTGCCTGGTCATGCAGTGGTGAATTAGTTAGTGTAGGATTTGAACCTGTGACTCCTGACTTCACTACTAAGGCTTTTCCTAATTGCACTCACTTCACACCCTGCTTGTGAGCTGGATCCATTCAGGGGCTCAGTCCCCCCCCCCCTGCCCTTTGTCCCTGGTTCCCAGGCTCCATCCCTTTTTATGTAGCTGCTTTCCCCAGTGTTTTCTGTCCCTCCTTCACCTTCAGGGCATCAGGCCTGCTCATAAACACTCCCCCCTGGCCCCTTCCACTGCTTCCTAAGTGAGAAGCTTTAATGGGGATAAAACAGTGGGGCTCCCCACTGGAGCGAGGTACTGCCAGGGAAGCCTCCAGCTGCTGTTAGAAATCTACACTGTCATGGACCCACCGGGGAAGCAGGTGCAGGGAGAGGGATCAATGAGAAGAGGGTGGGCCACAGGGATTGACGGCTCCAATCCTGATCCTGTTTCAAGCTTCAGGGAATTGTCCCACATTCCTGGGCCTGACAGTAAAAACAGGAAGTGGCCCCATTAAGAAATATTTGAGGAGAAATGTAAAAAAGACCAAATCTCTACTAAACCCTCTTAGAAGTAGGTTGTTTTTTGTGTTTTGTGTTTTTGTTTTAAGAGACTGAAAGCCCAGGAGTGAGGGGAAACAAAGACAAATCATCGGAGCCTAGAGACCTGGTTGTAGGTCCTATCCAAGAAGGAAAATCAGGAATTCCTTTGGGCTGGATGGGAAGGCTGACACTTCTCCCCTGCCCACCCACCCAAGGTCTTGAGGACTTTCAGTTCAGTCCTAGAAGTTCCTGAACAATTCTATTGCCCAGAATTCCCTGCCCACTTCTTGCCTCCTTTGTCCCATAATCCCACTCACAAAAGTAAAAGGAATCTGGGCAGCTAAGTGATTCAATAGATAAGGGAGCCAGGCCTGGGGATGGGAGGACTTGGGTTCAGGTACTTCCTAGTTGTATCACCCTGGACAAGTCACTTAACCCCAACTGCCTAGATCTTATCGCTCTTCAGACTTGGAACTAATACTTAGTATTGATTCTAAAACAGAAGGTAAGGGTTTAAAAAGAAAAAAAAAAGTAAAAGCCATTATGGTGTGATGGAAAAAATATGGGACTAGGGAGGCAGGAGATCCAGATTCAAATTCTGTCTCTGACACTTACTAGTCATATGCCTTTGAGCAAACTGTTTATCCACAATGAACCTTGGTTTTCTACTCTGTAAGATGATGCCCCTATTCCTACTTGACAAGACTGCTGGGAGGAAAGCTTCACCAGGATATGACATGGGTGTAGTTGAGGAAAGCAGTGCTGTGGAAGGCTAGAAAACCAACCCAGAGCAGGGATCTTCTCTTTCCAAAGGCTCATCCAGCCTTTGCTTGAAGACCTTCACCCAAAGTCCTCAGGCAACTGCCTCGAGGTCCCTTAATACTTCATGACCATCCTTGCAACCAGTACCCACACTGTCCAACTGGAATCCCTTGCTCATGTTGCCTGATCAGGCCGATTCCCTTTCTGGTCACACATGCCCTCGTGGGGGGCTTTTATGCCTTGGGGTTTTTTGTTTGGTTTGTTTTGGTTTTGGACGAGTCATCATTGGTAGCATGATTCAGGCTCCTTCTACCCACCAGGTGTCTTTGCATTATCCTTTAGAGCATCACTAGCAATTTGGATTCTTCTGAGACCACAGGGTTTCCATGAGTGACGGCCATAGAGTATCACCGGAAGAATATTAATGTTAGAAAGATGGGCTTTTCAAGAGAGAACAGCTTGGGAACAGTGAAAGCTCAGCACAGTTGCCCAACTGCAAGCGAGTCTGTTCTCCTCCTACTTAATTCAGCGCCCAGATCATTGTATATCTGAAGCCCTAACCAAGATGCTGATGAACTAGCTCAGTGGGCATCAGAAATCTCTCTCTCTCTCTCTCCTTCCCCCATCTCTCCCCCTCTCCCTCTCTTTCTCTTTTTCTCCCTCTCCCTCTCCTTCTCTCCCTCTCTCTCTCTCACTCTCTCTCTCCT